>NC_057799.1:377414592-377424270 GCF_018294505.1 Triticum aestivum | reverse complement strand
TGTGTTGAGTATATATGTGTTGCATGTATTACGTATATTGTGGCCCACCTCCTAGTTGTGTATAGTTGAGGTCGAGGCCTACATGTACTTATATATACGTGCACCAGCACCCAATCAATACACCGAGTATTGTATTGCCAAACCATCTCTCTACGGTCTCCAAGGGTGTTCATCTAGATTCCCAACTACTAGTCCACAGACAAAGTGAGAGGCATCAGGTTCCCCTAGAGCGGACAAGTGGGTGCAACGACTAGTTTCTGCGATATTTGCACAAATATTTAAACATTCAGAAGATCCAAAAATTTGAACATATCATACACACAAAGTCTCATAGATAGCTAGTAATTAGAAACTTGGTGGGCTTATCGTCGGCCGATTAGCTTGCCCGCTTCCGGGAGGCGGAGGCTACTCTTCCCCTCCTGTTGAAGCTTCATTTTCTAGCGCTCAGGGCCGTCCAGTGAGCTTGTTGCCAGCCATGAGGAAGACATGTCGTGAGAAACGGGCATGGCGGCGGCCGGCGATCTTTTAGACTAGGTCAGAATAGCCGAGTCCGCTATAGTTTAGTTGAGATATGTCGAAAATATAATGAATGTGCTCCGGTTTAGATGAAAACCAACCGCTTATATGTGAAAATTATCTAAGTTTAAATGGAAGTTGTCAAGTTTGTTTAAATTTACATCAAATGTGGCCGGAAGATAGCGGCAAACTTTAAATGGCTAACTCCCATATCAGTGTCCAGACCCCTGTCCGCAGACGGATGTGATGTCCGATTTAAGGGTCGGCGTTGGAGATGCTTTTAAGAAGTATCACGAGAAGAACAGTACACGTGACAAATTGGCAGCCTTGTCCTGAATATTTTTGTCCTATGTACAAATACTATACAGCTTCATGTACAGAGAAGATATGTCCAGAATGAATCAAGAGGAATCCTATTAAATGATTGTTGTTTGTACAAATATTGGCCATCTATCATGCCCAAGCAGTTAGTTAAACTTCATTCTCAGTATGTATGTATGGCCCAAGCAGTTAGTTAAACTTCATTCTCAGTATGTATGTATGTATGGAGTTAACAGCTACAGCTCCTGTATGCTGCCGAAATGACAAGAGTGATTTGCCAGGGCTAGCTGTGCGTTTCTGATGGTCACGAGCATCCTGGAGAAACAAAGCACATCGGTTAGTTTTTTCCAGCGAAATAGCACGTTGCTTGGGTGAAAAGAAGCTGCAATTGTTAGCCACAAGCAATTCCCAAAAGCAGGTTTTTCAGTCAGTTTTCTCACCTTGTGATCTACCAGTGAAATCCCTAGCAGCAAAAGATGCTCGGGCTTTGGGTTTAACTAAAGATGCTCAGGCTCAACATCTTTGCTCGCTTTACTGCAGTCTGCAGTGGTCAGCAGTATATACTCTCAGGATAAGACGAGGGTGACAAATGCCAAGGCGATGAGCGCCAAGAAGTGAATCGCCTGCAAAAGACAGAGGCCATTTCCAGGCACGTCAGGCTCAGGTCTCACACAAAGTAGAAATGCAAAAGACGACAGTGCCGTCTCGTAAAGAGCAAGACACCAAATATTCTCGGACGACGTATGATCCACATTCAGAAAGTTTGCAACGAACTTGCAGAATCTGAGAAGACGGATCCCGGAGGTCCTTACCGTCCGCGTGGCGTCCGATTCATCCATCGGCGGGAGGTAGCCGCGCAGGCCGACATTGTAGACCGGCGTGCCGTCGGGGTAGAAGAGCCCGTAGTTCCGCTCGGAGGCCGGCCCCGGCTTGAGGTTCTCGTTGAAGAGCGCGAAGACGTAGACATCTATGGGCACCGCCGGCCTCAGCGGCGTCCCTTGCTTCGTCTCTATCCTCCGCAGCAGGTTTCCGATGTAGATCCCGGCGTACTGCGGCGTGGCGCCGGCCTCGTCGGGGTCGCCCTTGGACGGCCACCCGGTCTCGGAGATCTTCACGTCCACGTCGGTGTGGCCCAGCGCCTGGACCGCGGCGTACACCGAGTCCACCTGGGCGTACAGCATGTTGTCGTAGTTGAGTCCCGTGGTCGGGTCCGTCACCCCGGCGTTGGGCTGGAAGAGCACGTACTCCAGCGGCACGCCGGTGGGGTCGTCCTTGTAGGCGAAGTACGGGTAGCAGTTGATGAGGAACGGGGACCTCGCCGCCGACAGGAAGTCGAGGAGCGGCTGGATGTACGGGACGACGTCCGGCCGGAACGCGCCGGCGGACGGAGGGTAGGAGCTGCCCATGATGTCCAGGGAGTGCGCCGTGGTGACGTTCACCTGCCCCTGCAGGCCCAGCGCGCCGAGCGCCTGGTACACGGACTTCATCGCCGGCAGGAGGCTGTCCTTGAGGTCGGTGTCGTTGCCCTTGAACACCTCGTTCCCGACGGTGATGCAGGTGATGCGCGTGCTCGGGAGGTACGGCCGGACGTGCTGCTGGACCCACGCCCGCGCGGCCGCCGGGTCCACCATCGCCGACACGTTCTCGTTGCCGATGCCGATGACGAACTCCACACCCGTGTCGAGGAACGCGCTCAGCACATTCTGGTCGGCGTCGTAGAGCTTCACTTTGCTCACCTGCATCGACCGGAGGAGCATGGACACGCGGGACGGCGAAGGGAGGTTGTCCGCGATCTGCCCGTAGTTGATCCCGATCGATAGGCCTCCGGCTGCCACCGCCTCATCTGCTGCCATTGTACTAACAAGTCAGAAAACCACGATCTGCATGCATGCATCAACATCAACTTTCACAGACAGAGACTGCATTTCGCGCACAGGCAAAACGGGGAGATGACTAATTGGTGATCTTGACGACAATGCTCACTATATTCATTACTAATTTGGAGATTGTGATTAATTTGATTATGATCGCTTGGATCATATATTAGTATGAAACGTCGATCAATTTTGTCCAACTGGAGACACGTCCTCAAAGGTTCAAAATACTTTCCTCCATTCACTGTTATAAGATGTTGATATTCTAATATAAACTACATAAAGACTGAAATGAGTGGACAAACACATCAAAACATGTCTACATGTATCTGATTTAGAAAAAAAGTTAGAACATCAGGGAGTACTTGTTTAATTGCACAATACAGTGAAAGCTCGGATCCACATGTGAAAGAGCATGTGACTGGGGCATCCTACCAAGAATCAAGCCAATATAAAGACCACGTACGTTGTCAGATACTCCCTCCGTTCGGAATTACTTGTCTTAAAAATGGATGTATCTAGAACTAAAATACGTCTAGATACATTCATTTCCGCGACAAGTAATTCCGAACGGAGGGAGTACCTTTTTAGAGCGTTTCATTTTGCTCCAGTCATCCAATGGCCACAAGCGATCCAAAAGTACACCAGGTTTAGCTCAAGAACTGTAATGAGCAAGCCACTTGGGTACCCTTTGGGAGATACTTTACTGGGAAAGTCATCGCAGCTCAGCACCAGATCGGATCCACGTCAATTTGGGAAGGAAAGCAAAGGGAAAATAATGCCGGAATGGCTTGGATTTGGTATTGGGATTTGGGAGATGCTCCCTAGTGGTACGTAGTGGGCAGCCTTCCTTACGCCATGGAGCACCTTGAGGGACCATGTGAGCTCTCTGGATATTCGTTTAAAACGTACTACTACGTCCAGATAAGTGATAAGATAATCTCAGCAAGTACACCTAACAACCACTATCGATAGCTAGATCGTCATGTCATGCTGGTACTTAAGGGAAATCAGGCAGCCAAGATTAAATTTTAATTTTGGGGGCTTGAAAAAAACATTTTGAGACTAAAAAGGAGAGCAAAGATTGCACTCCGAAAAGAATTAAAATAAAATAAACGCATCAGATATCAGAGAGAAACTCTGTACAGAGGAAACAAGAAATGAAAGACCACTTCGCTCCATGATCAATGATGTTGTGTGATAAGTTTGATAGATGACAATGGAACTAAATAGACATCAGCTAGCGTACAACACAAATGGCATGTAAAGCATTTACAATACAAGGAAAACAAAGGATCGCAGCTTTGAGCCCAAACCAAAACGAGTTAGCTCTACCGGGTGAAGCACAAATTCGAAGGTCCTTTGGAGCATCATCATGCAATGATCATGTACACAATCTCTAATCCCACCCTCTGTATGCCCCGCAAAACCCTCTCTAGCTAGCGTGCGAAGCGAATATGCGAGGATGTATAGTCACAGAGTTGCACGGCGCTCACCTGTGGCCGTGAGAAGGATGGCGAAGACGAGGAGGAAGACGCGAGGCGGCGGCCCTGTTCTTGACGGCTCCGCCACGGCCATGGCCGGAATACTCGACGAGTGTGGACGCAGATAGCTTGAAGCTCCGATTCCAGCCAGGCACTGGGGAAATGCTTGACCTCTGGATGCTCGCCCGCTGCTCGCGTGTTTGTGTGGACGGAGTGTGTCTGCGCTGCGTTTTGCTTGCGTTTTTGGGCTTGGGGTGGTCTTTTGGGATATTTAAGGGGCGGCAACAGTGGTGACGACTGACGACAGTTACAGCCGTTGGTTAGGCCTTGCGTGTGCCTCTGGAGCGAGGGTTTTGTGTGCCTGGTGCAGGAAAGCGCGAGGAGGGAGAGCGAGGTGGGGAAGAGCTTGGGACGGAAACGAGTGTGCGCGTGGGCCGGTCCGGCGGCAGGTACAGCCCTGCTGCCTTATACATGTGCGCCGTCGACGCGTGTCGACCTGGTATCTCCGCCGCGCCGACCATTCCATGTTCGGGACGGGATCCGACGTGCGCACCAGCAGGTTTGGTGCCCGCATTCCCCCCTCGTGATTCCGTGCTTCTCTCGGCCCAATCCTCCGTCCGTCGAGCCCGTTGGTGAGATCAGAGGCGCTTCCCCAGACGAAAATAGACGCTCGCGGCACGAATCACGCTGGCTGCAGGTTTCAGGCGAGGCAACGAGACGCAAGTTGAAGGCCACACGCATATGCATTTTGTACTGGACGTCCGATAATGAACGGTTTCTCCCAAACGGGAAGCAAGGTTAAGTCGACGGGTCCTAGAGCGGGACCACGCAGGCGGCAGGCTGGCGTCGGTGCGCGGTGATGGGGCGGTGGCCGTCGACGCGATGCGGCTGGGTGCGCCGGACACCGCCTGTGACGCCGTTCCGACGCGGCGGCACGTGGACCGGGCCCGCCGCCCGATCGCGCGTCCGTCAGACTCGCCGCATTCCGGTCACGGGCTGCCTCCTTCCTTGTCCGCGCCGAGCTGCGACATTGCCACATACAGTCGTAGCAACTCGTTTAGCTCTACACTTCAAATTTTGTTAACACGACGGACCAGGCACCGCGCGAGCCTGTGGAATTGGCGCATTAGCTCACACCGGGAAAAGTCTGTTTTAAACCTTGAATTCATGCAGCTAGTCGGAATCAAACCTCAATCTCTTAATCCGTGAAAATGATGTCCTCAACTCACTGATCCCGGTCAATCTCGACCTTGGACCCGTTTGGTGTTCCGGGATAAGATCCATCCCGGCCGGGATCATTTTCTACTCTCACTGACATCCCTACCCCACATGTCGCATGCATCTTCATCCCAAGCCCCTTCTCTCTCGCTCTCCTGCAGCCAGCGCCGGTCCTCATCAGCACCTCCTACTCTCCACGGCCGCTGGGACTTCGCGCTCGAGGACATTGCCTCGCCGGCGTCCGCATGCTCCATCTCTTGTTGCGACACCTAATAATGTTTATGCTTTATACCCATGCAACTTGTCCGTAAACTCACAAGTAAATCCCGTGGCTAGCTTCGGATCAATCTACCTGCTTGCTTGCTTGACTATGTTAGCCTTTTGCACTTGCATCTCTCGCCGAAGTTATTAATCCCGTACGAGCCCAGCACATTCATGTCGCTGAATAGCATGGCCAGGAGAACATAACATGGGCGATGAACCACTCCTAGCCGTCAGCGGGGCCTCCGCGATGACGTGAGGCAGATCCAGGATGCTGCACTCGATGTGCAGGGCCATCGAGCGCACCCGCGGAAGACATCACGCTTGCGCGTTGACTGTGGAGTTGTCCGGCCGACTGCTGATGTTGGACGGAGCGGACGCCCTAGAGGGCCCCTGAGGGGCAGGCACGGGAGCCTGCAAGAAGTGAGCACGACAATTAATGGTGGCCAGCTCGCCGGGCATGGTGCTCTCATCGTAGCCTTGGGTCTGCATGACTGCATCACGTCAAGCACCGTGGAGACCCGTGCCTCGTCACGGAAGAAGATGAATATGACAAGTAGGACCGCATAGTCAGTGAAAACAGCCACAATCCTGGTCGGGATTGTTCTTTTACCAGCACGACAAACAGTATACGGCCGGTTTAGGGTTGGAATTGACCGGGATTGTTAAGTACGGGGTATCGATTTCAGGGATTGTGAGTTCGAGGTTTGATTCGGACTAGCTCTATGAGTTGAAGGTTTATTTTAGACTTTACTCGCTCACACCCACGACTGGATCCTATGATTCGTGAGTTGTGACAACAATAATTCGATACGCTACATGTGAGCAACATCGTGATCGACGATCCCCTTTCCTCCATTTGGCGCCTTTTAATTCGGCATCTTTGCCCTACAAATCGTCCTTGAGCCGCCAGTTCATCGTCTTTTGTTTCCTCAACTTTTGTCTGCACTGCGCTCCCCACGACCACGACCAGGGACGGCCAGTCCGCTTGCTCGACCTCAATGCCGCACCTAACGCCGATGGGATATCCAGTACAGGTACACGCGAATCCGTTTTGGACACGCACGCTTCGTGCCGACCCTATTATTACATCTCTTTTCTTCGCACCAAACCGCAAAAGGTCTTTTCAAGTGTGTTTACAAAACGTACGTATACACCAACCAACCAACCAACATATACCGCCAAAGATCACAGCAATTTTGGAGTTCAAAAAAAGCATCTCCTCGCGCTGTCGAGATGGATGTTTTCGTGGCGGTGGTGGTATGTTACGTATGTAGTATACTTTACCCCCAAGTCAAGTGACACACCTTTCTGCACCAAAGCATCCAGATAATGGGATGATGTTGCCGCGCGCGATAGCAAAAACACGCAATGCGCGCGGCACAACACTCCGGGGAAGATTCACCCGTTCTTGTTCGTGGACGTGGCGAGAACGGCGGCGAACCTGAAACCGATTGACGCGCCACAGCAATACCCACGGCCGTCCACGTCAAGATGGGCTCGACAGATTCCGAGATACCCACATGAGAACATCGAGAGAAGGACAAAATGAAAATAAAAAGTGCACTTGCTCAGGTTAAAGTCGACGGCGATGAAGCAAGAATAAAATTTAGCTAAGATTCAGGCGACAGCTACATATGCAGGCGGATCAGATCAGACAGACTGCCAAAGATTGAACGAAACTAGTGCTGCTACATGCTAGTAGAGGTCGGACTCCTTGTGCGTCTCGATGACGAGGTCGGAGGTGGGGTAGGCGACGCAGGTGAGCGCGTAGCCGGCGCCGACCTGCGCGTCGTCCAGGAACGACTGGTCCGACTGGTCCACGCCGCCCTCCAGGACCTTGCCGGCGCAGGTGGAGCACGCGCCGGCGCGGCACGAGTAGGGCAGCTCCACGCCGGCCTCCTCCGCCGCGTCCAGGATGTAGCTGTCCTCCGCCACCTCGATCACGCTCTCCTTCCCCTCCGGCCCGATCAGCTTCACCTTGTACACGGCCGCCGCGCGGAAGTCGTTCCGTGTTCTTGAGCCTGTCAGCGTGGGCGCCATTCTCGCCGAGCTCAGGTGCAAGTGCCGTGGCTGTTGTCTGGTGCTGTGGTTCAGGCGTGGGTTCGCTCTCAAGTTGCAGAGAATTGGTGCCGTGAATGTAGTCGCCATCTCGGATGCTTTGGGGTCTGAAAAAATGGTGGACTAATTACTAGTCTGAAACACTTTCGGAGAGGAGGTGCTATAATGACAGACATCACAGAAAGAAGGATTTTACAGGCACAGATATTTGGCCCCAGAATTTCCATTTTTAGCTGCAATAATACTTAACATGTGTTGCTTAATAAATTGGTTTTACACTGCTTCAAAACTTAACAATTCAATTAGACATGTCCCAAAATTATGCTTTACTAGGACCATTTTAAAGAGGCACTTATCTACTATATACAGCAGCGGAATTATTAAGAAAGTATGGTGTTGATTGAGCTATAAGATGTGACCAAGCAACCAAATTAGTATTTCTGGCTAGAAAATGGGTCTGAAAGCAGGTGCTAAAATGAAGTAAAGCGTCACAACTACGTCCTACCCATCTTAGCAGGTACCCCTTTGTTCACAAATGTAAGACGTTTTGGCAGTTACGAAAGAACAACGATATCGTCTTCACAGAAGTTTGACATCCATTTCTAAGAAAGCAATATGACTCTTCCACAGGACACCTTTCGCATGAAAAAGGCAGAAGAATGTCCCGAATGGGCCATAAAACGTAGACAGTAGAAGCTGGTTGATGAGCATGGATCAATTTTTTTAATCTCTGACAATGGACATTAGAGTACAAGCAATGGCATCACAGTCAAGTGCCTGATGAATAAAAGATACCCAGTTGCAGCCAATAGTTTTTCACAACATGTATTTGGGATTGGGATATGGATGAGACTGCAAAGTGCATGACACATATCAAGTCTATGGTAGTGAATCAGCTTTTCCATTTATGTGGGAAACTCTATGCGGATCTTTGTCATCCGCACTTGAATTACCCGCCGCATGATATAGTATGATGCGAGAACTTTTAGATTTCCTTTTCACCACAAAGCTCTTTCAGAGTAAGATGAAACCCTTACAACATAAGTAATGCCGAAAAGAGTAAGCGCGGCATCTTTGACAGCATGTTGTGCACGTTAAGCCCAATACTCTACTTTACATATTTGCGGATAAGGTTGTGGTTTGGGCCCTGAAACTAAGCCATAGTTTATATGCTGCTGATGTCAAAACAGAAAGTAATGTTAACTGATATATACTACTAGGAGTGCTTATTAGATTTGGGGTTGGACAGTTGGACTTGGACCCATATAATTCGACAGGCATGGCCAGAACTCAGCATAGTATACCTATCAGATTTGTCCAGCCTACAGAAACCTCAACTAATCAGGGCAACTCATAGTGCTACACATTTACGAGAGGGAGGGAGCAGAGCATGAGTGGCGAAGCAGGCAATACGAGGTGCATACGGGGGGTTCCCTGCATTGCACATTCGCGTCGCACTAGAGTCTACACAGCACAGGCGAAACCAACCAAGTGATGAACATTGAACAGTGGTGGTTTGCCTACCATTGCATTTGGGCACCACATATCTGACGCGGGATTTGGAACTTGGAAGATGGGATGAGAAGAGCAGAGGAGACTGACCTGGTACTGGTAGGAAGGAAGTGTGCCGCCGCGCTGCAATCCGGAGCAAGGCTGAGCCGACCCAAGGCGAATGGGGAGAAGAGGGGGAGCGTGGAAATGGAACGGTCACGGGGCGCTTGGCTGGGATACGGATGGGGGCGGGGGGAAGAGAAGAGACGCGTCAGCAGACTTTGGTTTTGGTTTTAACTGGGACCCTTCGACGGATCCCGCGTCCACGCGCCATTCGGCATTGTGCGCGGACGGGAGCACGGATCCGACGGTAGCGCTCGCCGCGTTCTGGATGCCTCGGTTGCTCCGCTCGTGCTGGACGGACGCGACGGCGACAGACGGTGACCAACTTT
>NC_057799.1:377379068-377414196 GCF_018294505.1 Triticum aestivum | reverse complement strand
TGTGTGGGCCGGTGATACTGAGGGCTGGTCGTCAACGGGAGCTGAAACAGGCCCGTTGGAACGGCCGCGTCTAGCTGCATCTAGGCAGAAACACATTAGGCCCACAGAGCAAGGGGCTGTCGTTTTTTTTTTTGCGACTGTCGGTTCATTTTCTTCTAAGGCGAAAAACCGCAAAGACTGTATTCATTCCCTCGGGATAAGCACCTCCGGCTCCTGGGTGTATATCCGGGCCGTAGTACCTCACCTAGTTCCCGGAGGCGTATCTTTCCTCCAATATGCCGACAACACTATCTTGTTAGTTGAGGGCACTGAGATTGATATTATCAACGTTACATTCCTCCTACTCTGCTTTCAAGAGTGCTACACATTTCAATACAAGTGAGGTTATGGTGTTAGGGTACTGTAACATCCCCAGCATCACACTACAGTAATCCCTTATGATCAGTGCCAAATCATCTTGATTTACAAAGCTTAATCATGTTGGGATAATGGGCCGAGTGCAACGCCTGGGGTACTTCAGAGTGGCTCGCCTTCGCCTGTGGTGGCCACTGACCTCAGCCATGGTGCCTGTGCGGCGCTCCCCCCGCAGGTTGCCACCGTCTTTTGCAGCTGCCGCGAGCCACAGCCCGAGCCGGCAGCCGGCGACCTCATCTCCACCAAGTCTATGCTGCAGCTGTTCCCCTCTGTTTCGGGGCCGGCTGCCGCTTCAGGGGTGCCATCTGCTGTGGGCTTCGATCTGAATCTGGGCGCGGCGTCTTGGCGTCCGGGGGACGAGGGTCGTGCTGCCTCTGGTCCAGCCCCGGATCCAATCCAATGCCAACACGTGGGGGAGGTGCAGGCGCAGCCGGTGGTGCATGTGTCCCCCCGTC
This sequence comes from Triticum aestivum, assembly GCF_018294505.1. Taxonomy (NCBI): domain Eukaryota; kingdom Viridiplantae; phylum Streptophyta; class Magnoliopsida; order Poales; family Poaceae; genus Triticum; species Triticum aestivum. The sequence goes on along the minus strand of NC_057799.1, from coordinate 377,413,327 downwards.
ACAGCTAGCGGATCAGGAGCGCATATGACGGCATGCACTTGGGCTCGGTGGAGCCCGCTGCTAAGCGGAAGGCAGCGGCATCCGAGTCTGGCTATGGCAGCGGACCGTCTCGCCGTCCCAGCTCCTCGCGTCAGAAGAAGGCGAAGGCGACAACCGTGGCGGGGCTGCTTCAGCTGCCGCTCATGGACACCCCATCTCCGCTGACGAGGGGGAAACTGCGTCAGATTGCCCAAGTGTGCGACCTCAACGCACCTGCCATCCTCGATCAAGTCAGGAACCGTTCAGCATCTGCTTCTGGTGATGCTTCTCCCACTGCCAGCAGCTCCTCTGCTTCTTCCGTGCGCTTCCTCGGCTCTTCCAATGAGTAGTTCAGTATCAGTACTCCAGTCTTCGAGTCTGCTGTAGTTATGATTTTCATGTTTAGGACAGCAGGTTGTCATCTTTCTCAAGGTTATCATGAGGTTTCTAGAGGTTGTAGTTTGGACTGCTCTTGGGGCAGGTTTATCATATCAGTCGAGTCTAGCATTGATCTATACCATGTATGTTTTCATTGCAGCAAGTTTGTTTCAGTGTCGGTCACCGCATGCATTCTCTTCAGTTTACTTTGGTCTCTTCCTTTGGGTTGTACACTCGTTGCTAATCCATGAAGATTCTAAGTTGGAATGTCCGGGGGCTGGGGGAAAATGACAAGTGTTCGCTGGTCCGTGATACTATAACCTCTTGCTGCCCTAGGGTCGTTTGCTTGCAGGAAACCAAGCTGCCATCCCTCTCTAGTTTCAAGCTGCGATCCTTCCTGCCCACCAACCTCAAAGATCACTCTGTCACTCTCTGAAAGGATTGAGAAGAGGTGTCTAGAGGGGGGTGAATAGACACTTCGCAAGAACAGTTGCAGTTTTTAAATTCGTTAAGCTGAAGTGGAGTTTTAGCACAAGTTCAAACATTCACAATACATATCAAGCAAGCATGACAAGAGTATATGAGCAGCGGAAAGTAAATCATGCAAATTGCAAGAATGTAAAGGGATGGGATTGGAGTGTGCAAACGCAATTGGAGACACGGAGATTTTTTATCCGTGGTTCCGATAGGTGGTGCTATCGTACATCCACGTTGATGGAGACTTCAACCCACGAAGGGTAACGGTTGCGCGTGTCCACGGAGGGCTCCACCCACGAAGTATCCACGAAGAAGCAACCTTGTCTATCCCACCATGGCCATCGCCCACGAAGGACTTGCCTCACTAGGGTAGATCTTCACGAAGTAGGCGATCTCCTTGCCCGTACGAACTCCTTGGTTCAACTCCACAATCTTGACGGAGGCTCCCAACTGACACCTAACCAATATAGGAGACACCACTCTCCAAGAGGTAATAGATGGTGTGTTGATGATGAACTCCTTGCTCTTGTGCTTCAAATGATAGTCTCCCCAACACTCAACTCTCTCTCATAGGATTGGATTTGGTAGAAAGATTATTTGAGTGGAAAGCAACTTGGGAAAGGCTAGAGATCAAGATTTATGTGGTTGGAATGGAATATCTTGACCTCAACACAAGTGTAGGTGGCAGACTAAGGCATAGCCTAGTGGTGGGAAGGGGCTGATGCCTTCCTACCCACCCAGGTTCAAAACATGGCACTTGCAATTTGGGTTTGTTGCACCAATTATACTGTAGGGGGTTCCCTTACAGTCTTTCTGTAAAAAAAACACAAGTGTAGGTGGTTCTCTCTCAGAAAATGTATGTTGGAAGTGTAGGCATGTTCTGATGGCTCTCTCCATGAATGAAGAGTGGGTGGAGGGGTATATATAGCCTCCACACAAAATCTAACCGTTACACACAAATCACCAAACTCGGTGGGACCGAAACAGAAAACTCGGTCGGACCGATTTGGTGCATAATGTGACCGTTAGGCATTTCGGTGGGACCGACATGATCAACTCGGTGGGACCGATGTGCTAGGGTTAGGGTAGAGCCTTATCTTGGTTGGACCGATTACACAAACTCGGTGGGACCGATTTGGGTAATAAGCACAACAGAGAGTTGGCCAAGCAAACTCGCTGGGACCGATTTCATATTTCGGTGAGACCAAAATTAATGCAATAGGCAACAGAGAGTTTGCAAGCCCATCTTGGTGAGACCGAGATCCAATCGGTGAGACCGAATTGATTAGGGTTTCTAGCGGTGGCTATGTCACGAGAACTCGGTGGCGCCGGATAGAAAGTTTCGGTGGGGCCGAGTTTGACTTTTGGTTTGGGACATATGTGGATGTGAGAAAGTGGTTGAGGGTTTTGGAGCATATCACTAAGCACTTTGAGCAAGCAAGCCATTAAGCAACACCTCATCCCCTCTTAATAGTATTGGCTTTCCTATGGACTCAATGTGATCTTGGATCACTAAAATAGAAAATGTAGAGTCCAGAGCTTTGAGCTTGAGCCAATCCTTTGTCCTTATCATCTTGAAGGGGTTCCACATCCTCTAGTCCATGCCACTCCATTGTTGAACTTATCTGAAACATACTAGATGAAAACATTAGTCCAACAAGAAATAAGTTGACATTAATTACCAAAATCACCCAGGGAGCACTTGTGCTTTCAATCTCCCCCTTTTTGGTAATTGATGACAACATACATCAAAGCTTTAGATAAAGATATAGAGAATAACAAGTAAAGCTTTGGAAAGACATGTAACATGCATAGGCTCCCCCTATATGTATGCAATCATGTAAATATGGAATATAAGAGCATGTGAATGCATAAGCATGACAGAGTAAGCAATGTGTTACATGTATCTTGGCTATATGCATCAGAGCAAAAGATGTGAATATAGGAAATGTACCTTCATGCTCATGAGTCCTTCTTGCAAATAGTATGTACAACAGCAAGAAATCCTCATGCACATGAGTGTGATGCATATACTTACCTTGTGGTCTTGAGTTGGCTTAGAAAGGGATGAACCTGAGTAAACAAGGTTAGATAACACAGATACATCTACTAGCCAGAGCAAACAAAAGGAACGACAAGAGTACCAAGATTGGGATGACATGTAGAGTGTGAGCACCGGATACTCTATTAGATATAGACATGTCCCCAAAAGGTAAAGCTATGCAATGAATTCGAAGATTTTCTTCCCTTGGATGTCTTGCTCCCCCTGAATCTTGTATGGGATACTGGGAGAAGATAGGGAACAGAAAATCAGAGCAAAGAAAATAGAAAATCAGAGCAAACCAAATAAGAAAACATGAACATGTCTTTTCCCCTCTAAAGACATGTGACTTCTCTCCTCTTTGAATAGCAAGCATCTTGGGCTTTTATGTGATTTCTCTCTTCCTTCCTATTTGAAGTATTCTCTTTTCCCCCTTTTGAAGAATTAAGCTTTGATGTGATCTCTCTCTCCCCCTTTGACATCAATTACCAAGAAGGGTTCTTCTTGATTGTGAGTTAAAATAGGTTTGGTCCTTGAGTCACAGAGCAAAGCAGCATATAGAGTGTGATGCTGGTAGAGGACAGGGATCATCGAGTGGAGCTGGAGCAAAAAAAATGTAGGAACATGTGGCAAATGGTCTTTTTTGTGTAGAAATTGTTGGAAATATGCCCTAGAGGCAATAATAAAATGGTTATTATTGTATTTCCTTGTTCATGATAATTGTCTATTGTTCATGCTATAATTATATTAACTGGAAATCGTAATACATGTGTGAATACATAGACCACAACATGTCCCTAGTAAGCCTCTAGTTGACTAGCACGTTGATCAATAGATGGTTATGGTTTCCTGACCATGGACATTGGATGTCATTGATAACGGGATCACATCATTAGGAGAATGATGTGATGGACAAGACCCAATCCTAAGCATAGCACAAGATCGTGTAGTTCGTTTGCTAAGAGCTTTTCTAATGTCAAGTATCGTTTCCTTAGACCATGAGATTGTGCAACTCCCGGATACCGTAGGAATGCTTTGGGTATACCAAACGTCACAACGTAACTGGGTGGCTATAAAGGTGCACTACAGGTATCTCCGAAAGTGTCTGTTGGGTTGGCACGAATCGAGACTGGGATTTGTCACTCCGTATGACGGAGAGGTATCTCTAGGCCCACTCGGTAATGCATCATCATAATGAGCTCAATGTGACTAATGAGTTAGCCACGGGATCATGCGTTACGGAACGAGTAAAGAGACTTGCCGGTAACGAGATTGAACAAGGTATAGGGATACCGACGATCGAATCTCGGGCAAGTAACATACCGATAGACAAAGGGAATTGTATACGAGATTGATTGAATCCCCGACATGGTGGTTCATCCGATGAGATCATCGTGGAACATGTGGGAGCCAATATGGGTATCCAGATCCCGCTATTGGTTATTGGCCGGAGAGGTGTCTCGGTCATGTCTGCATGGTTCCCGAACCCGTAGGGTCTACACACTTAAGGTTCGGTGACGCTAGAGTTGTTATGGGAAATAGTATGTGGTTACCGAAGGTTGTTCGGAGTCCCGGATGAGATCCCGGATATGACGAGGAGCTCCGGAATGGTCCGGAAGTGAAGATCGGTATATTGGACGAAGGGTATTGGAGTCCGAATTGTTCCGGGGGTACCAGGCTATGGCCAGCATGTCCGAAAGGGATTTCGGAGGCCCCGACAAGCGTTCGGGGGCCTTATGGGCCAAGGGGAAGGGGCAAACCAGCCCACTAAGGGGCTGTGCGCCCCTCCCAACCCCGGGAGCTCCTACTGGACGCTCGTTGCGTCCAACAGGGCGCCGACGCACAGGGGGCGACGCGACTTCGCACACGCACGTCGCTGCGGTGCGCCGATTGGGCCGACCCATTGGAGTGCGCTGCAAATACAAGTGATAATTTCCAAAAAAATAGCAGGGTGTGATGGCTGGGAATCGAACACAGCACTTTCGACTTGCACTCGCACCCTACTAGCCACTAGGATGGAAGCGCTCAGTCGACCAAACTACAGCGGAAACCTACAAGAACTAAAGAAAGTATAAGACTGTTCGAAAAACATCCTTTACGATTTTCCAAATAGCAAAAACAAAACGTGAATGTTTTATCAGACGCGAACATTATTAGTTTTTTTTACGAATTTTGAAAAAACTCAAACATTTTTCAACACACAAACGAATTTTGGAGACGCGAACATATTTTTTAGAATGGAAACACAAACAACTGCCCAGAAAACTGAACAGGAACAATTTTACAATTTTTGAAACAAAATTTGGAAACACAAACAAATTTTGAATTTCCCAAACATTTTTGGAATTTGTGACATTTCTTTAAAGCACAAACATTTTCTGAATCTTGAGAACAAATTTTGAAAAAGAGAACAAATTTGGAAGCACGGACAATTTTTTAAAGCACAAACATTTTTTGAATTTTTAGAACAAATTTGGAAATGGAGAACAAATTTGGAAGCGCGAACAATTTTTAAAGCACGAACATTTTTTGAATCTTGAGAACAAATTTTGAAAACTCCCGAACAAATTTGGAAGCGCAAACAATTTTTTAAAGCACGAACATTTTTTGAATCTCGAGGACAAATTTTGAAATAGAGAACAATTTTGAAAAATCCCTAAAAAATTTGGAAGCGTGAACAATTTTTTAAAGCACAAACATTTTTTTGAATCTTGAGAACAAATTTTGAAATAGAGAACAATTTTGAAAAATCCCGAATAAATTTGGAAGCGCGAACATTTTATGAAAACATGAACATTTTATGAACTCCGGCATATTTTCTGCATTTCGAAAGTTTTGAACTTTTTGTGTAACGGGAACAAATTTTGAATTGGAGAACATTTTTTCGAAAACTGAAAATTTTATGAAATTACGAACAAAATTTGAATATTTTGAATTTCTTTTGAAAAAAGAGAAGAAAAATAAAGAAAACAAACAAAAAAACCAGGAACATTTTTCGAAATTGTGAACAAAATTTTGTAAATGTGAACACTATTTCAGAAATATGAACAATTTTTGACAAAAAGAATATTTTTGAAAATTCCGAACCATATTTGAACTTTTCGAAAAGCTTACAAAGAAAAATAAAAAAACAGAATAAGACAAAGAAAACGAGAAAAAAGAAAGGCAGAATAAGACTGAAGAAAAAACAGTAGAAGGAACAAATGATTTTTCCTCGTTTTTAGTTTCTTTAAGTTTAGCATTGCTATTCTTACAGATGCACGAGCCAATCGCGGTGGCTAGCGCGATGTGTTCCGCTACTGGAGGTCGTAGGTTCGATCCCTAGTGCGATCGATCGTTTTTTGCGGTTTATCTCGCGAGGCGAAACCACTCAAATGGGCCGGCCCAGGGTGAGCTGTGCCTGTGCGAAGCGGCGACTACTTGCCGCAGTAAGCGGCGAATAGGAAATTCCCCCAGCCCCTCTCACGTAACCAGGAGAGGTGGGGGCGCCACCCCTAGGGCAGCCGCCCCTTCCGGCTTGGGGGGCAAGTTTCCTAGGGGGTGGGGGCGCCCAAACCCATCTAGGGTTTCCCCTGGCCGCCGCCTCCTCCTCTAGATCCATCTAGAGGGGCCGGCCCCCTCTCCCCTCCCCCCTATATATAGCGAGGGGGTGGGAGGGCAGCCATACCCTTCCCTTGGCGCAGCCCCCTTCCTCCTCATACATCTCCTCCTCCTCCGTAGTGCTTGGCGAAGCCCTGCCGGAGAACCACGAGCTCCATTGCCACCATGTCGTCGTGCTGCTGGAGTTCTCCCTCAACTTCTCCTCTCCCCTTGCTGGATCAAGAAGGAGGAGACGTCCCCGGGCTGTACGTGTGTTGAACGTGGAGGCGCCGTCCGTTCGGCGCTAGATCGGATCTTCCGTGATTTGAATCGCCGCGAGTACGACTCCATCAACCGCGTTCTTGTAACGCTTCTGCTTAGCGATCTTCAAGGGTATGAAAACGCACTCCCTCTCTCTCGTTGCTAGCATCTCCTAGATTGATCTTGGTGACACGTAGGAAAATTTTGAATTATTGCTACGTTCCCCAACAGTGGCATCATGAGCTAGGTCTATGCGTAGATTCTATGCACGAGTAGAACACAAAGTAGTTGTGGGCGATGATTTGTTCAATTTGCTTACCGTTACTAGTCTTATCTTGATTTGACGGCATTGTGGGATGAAGGGGCCCGGACCGACCTTACACGTACACTTACGTGAGAGAGGTTCCACCGACTGACATGCACTTGATGCATAAGGTGGTTAGCGAGTGTTTGTCTCTCCCACTTTAGTCGGATCGGATTCGATGAAGAGGGTCCTTATGAAGGGTAAATAGCAATTGGCATATCACCGTTGTGGCTTTTGCGTAGGTAAGAAACGTTCTTGCTAGAAACCCATAGCAGCCACATAAAACATGCAACAACAATTAGAGGACGTCTAACTTGTTTTTGCAGGATATGCTATGTGATGTGATATGGCCAAAAGGATGTGATGAATTATATATATGTGATGTATGAGATTGATCATGTTCTTGTAATAGGAATCACGACTTGCATGTCGATGAGTATGACAACCTGCAAGAGCCATAGGAGTTGTCTTAATTTATTGTATGACCTGCGTGTCAATGAAAAACGCCATGTAATTACTTCACTTTATTGCTAACCGTTAGCCATAGTAGTAGAAGTAATAGTTGGCGAGACAACTTCATGAAGACACGATGATGGAGATCATGATGATGGAGATCATGGTGTCATGCCGGTGACGAAGGTGATCATGCCGCGCCTCGAAGATGGAGATCAAAAGGCGCAAGATTATATTGGCCATATCATGTCACTTTATGATTTGCATGTGATGTTTGTCATGTTTAGATCTTATTTGCTTAAAACGACGGTAGCATAAATAAGATGATCCCTCACTAAAATTTCAAGAGATGTGTTCCCCCTAACTGTGCACCGTTGCGAAGGTTCGTTGTTCCGAAGCACCACGTGATGATCGGGTGTGATAGATTCTAACATTCGCATACAACGGGTGTAAGCCAGATTTACACATGCGAAATACTTAGGTTGACTTGACGAGCCTAGCATGTACAGACATGGCCTCGAAACACAAGAGACCGAAAGGTAAAACATGAGTCGTATAGTAGATACGATCAACATGAAGATGTTCACCGATGATAACTAGTCCGTCTCACGTGATGATCGGACACGGCCTAGTTGACTCGGATCATGTATCACTTAGATGACTAGAGGGATGTCTATCTAAGTGGGAGTTCATTAAATAATTAGATGAACTTAATTATCATGAACATAGTCAAAAGGTCTTTGCAAATTATGTCATAGCTTATGCTTTGGTTCTACTATTTAAGATATGTTCGTAGAGAAAATTTAGTTGAAAGTTGATAGTAGAAATTATGCGGACTGGCTCCGTAAACTGAGGATTATCCTCATTGCTGCGTAGAAGACTTATGTCCTTAATGCACCGCTCGGTGTGCTGAACCTCGAGCGTCGTCTGTGGATGTTGCGAACATCTGACATACACATTTTGATGACTACGTGATAGTTCAGTGCGTAATGCTAATGGTTTAGAATTGAGGCGCCAAAGACGTTTTTTGTCGGAGTGAATGGCCACGGGTAGCCTTACCGACTGCCCCTGATTCTTCTGAAAAAATTATCAGGCCTTCGGGCCTCCAAGCACTCCAAGCATTGGGCCGCCTTCCCTGGCCGGCTACCTCTGAAGCCGACTCCCGGAAGGCGACCTAGCCTCAGCAACTCCTCCCCAGGACGACTACGGGGTGGCCGACTCCAAGAAGCCGGCCAAGAAGGACGCCGACTCCAAGAAGCCGGCCGAGACCACAACCACCAAAGCTGCACCCACATAACGGTGACAAGACGGGGTGTGGCCACAGTGCGGCCCACTACCCCCGAGGCCCGAGGCAGGCATGGCCACAGGAGGCTGTACGGGATGACCGTCACCTGTTCGGCTCGGCACTGTAGCCATGCCAGCCTCAACGTCATCCACGAACGACTCCTATATGGCCCGCAGGCGCCGGGCCCCTTCCGCCAGAGAGAGGCGCGGAGGCGGCCTGGCCTCCCCCAGTCGGCCGAGGGTGTAGCCGGGCCCCAGAAGCCGGCTACCCCCCTTCCTCGAAGCAGGAGCCCCATTAAGGAGACAAGACGAGGTAAGGCTACAGTGAGAGCCCCCGAGGCGGCCCACTGTAGCCACGCTTACCTCGACAAAGCCCTCGTCATCAGAGGCGAGGCTATAGTAAGCAGCCGCCGACAAGACCCTAGGCGGTGGGGCCGGCCTGTCGACCAAGAAGCCGGCAGCCGGCGGGACCCACCAGCCGGCGGAGAAGCCGGCGAGCGTAGACACTGACGGCTGGGACCAGTGCCCAGCCGGATTACCATTGTACCCCCGGGGGGTAGGCCTATATAAACCCCCCGGAGCACCCAAGCAAAGGGTTGGCTTCTAAGCATAGCACACACACCATAGAGATAGAGAGAAGCAAGAGCTAGCCTTGTTCTTCTTCTCCCTTGAACCCAACAGCTCTAGGAGCGATTGTAGCTACCTTTACTTGATCTAGTGATCATGCGGAGACCCCGCAGAACAGGACTAGGGGTGTTATCTCCTCGGAGAGCCCCGAACCTGGGTAAGATCCGCCGGCGTGCATGTCTTCGCCTCATCCCGTTTCCAGGCACCGGCGATGTCTTATTGGCACCCACAATGATAAGCCATCCGTTGGCATATGTCGCACCAACCACCCGACATTTGGTGCCCACCGTGGGGCCAGGTGCACCGTCGTCCGGAGACCTGTTCTGGACGGGAACCCTCTTCCTCCCCCGCGAGCGCAGCCAGCCTGCTGCGCCCGATGGCGTTTGCCTCGACGCGCTGCAAGGCGTCGACGACGCCTGCGCAGCGAGCTGCCTCGCCGATCTGCTCGGCGAGACTCGCATCTCCGACGAGCCTGCGTCCGATGCAGGCAACGACTACCCCGAAAACCGCCTCGTCAGCCTCCTCGACCAGCTTCACGTCTCCAGCGAGCCCGCTGCAGACATGGAGTCAGTCAGCTCCACCGACCCGATGCTTATCGACTCCGACACAACATCGCTCGACGCCTACCCCTCCGACGTGGTGGTCTTCGACGACCCCCTCCCTCGAGCTGACAGCGGCAGCAGCGCTGTCACCGAAGTGCTGGTCATCAGCCACGTCGCCGACTCGGGCGAGAATGCCCACGACGCCCGGCAAGCGGCAATGCACGACCTCTCCGTCCCCATCCCGGCCGACGCCGACGCCGAGACCCTGGAGGCACGCCGCCTTGCCCTCATTGCGGAGGGCCAGAAGATAGCCTCCATGAGACGCCTCACCGAGGCCCACCAGCGCGAAGTCGACCGCGCCGCCTTCGGTACGCCGCCGCCTAGCGGCCCGAGCCGAGCCGGCTTCGTCCAGAAGCGCGGCGCGGCCGTCGCCAGCATGCTGGGGGCAGATCGCCCCGTCTACACCACCCCGCTCGAGAATCTGCGAGCCGCTCAGGCGGCTGCAGAAGAGCTCAATGGGCTGGGAGCCGATGAGCTCCCCTACATGACAAGACGGATCCAGCAGCTGATCGACGCGGCTGCAGAACGGCATGAAGCCGGCGCCCGCGCTGATAGTCATCCCCCGCGCCGGGAGCACGCCGCGACGTCCCGCTCGCCGACTGCGAGCGGCGTGCGCCAGAAGAAAGACAAGGAGCCGGCTGCCAGCCGCAGCCGGACTCGCATTACCATCGAGCGCGACACGGAAGGCCGCCCTCGAGCGGTTGAACACCAAGGAAATCTGCCTCCTCCCCCGCCTCGAAGAGAAAGACGCCTCACTCCGCCGCCTATCACACACCCGACTCTTGGCGACCGACTCGGCCGCCGAGAAGGAGTCGGCGAGAACGACGCCCGCCACAGGATCGACCACCTTGCTCGATCCCTGGCGTTAGAAGAAGAAGACGATGTCGGCCCGCCATGCTTTGGCCCCCGCATCCGCGACGAGCCCTTCCCCAAAGGGTTCTCGCTCCCCAGAGACACGCCCAAGTACAATGGCTCGGTGAAGCCGGACGATTGGCTCATCGACTACTCCACGGCCGTCAGCATAGCCAACGGCAATCGGCGCGTCGCCGTGAAGTACGTCCCCCTCATGCTGCAAGGCACGGCGCGCACATGGCTCAACAACCTCAAGCCCTACAGCATCAACAGTTGGCTGGACTTCACCGAAGTCTTTGTCCACAACTTCACTAGCACCTACAAGCGACCTCCCAAGCCTCGCCAGCTCTCCCTCTGCGTCCAAGGGCCCAACGAGTCGACCCACGACTACCTCACGCGATGGGCCGAGCTCCGCAACTCCTGCGAGGGGGTGCACGAGGTCCAGGCCATCGAGTACTTCACCGCCGGGTGCCGAGAGGGCACCCTCCTCAAGCACCGACTCCTCTGCGACGAGCCGGCTACCCTCGATGAATTGCTGGTCATCGCGGACAAGTACGCCACAGCTGACTCCTCAATGAAGACGGAGCTCCGAGTGGACGCCTCGGGGAAAGTGATTGCTCCGGCTCCTAAGACGCCGGCGGCGACCCTAATCGGCGCCCCTACCAGAACGACCACAAGCGCAAGGCCCCCATGCCGACTTCCTCCAGTCGGCAGGTGGCCACAATTGAAGACGAGCAGCCCGAAGAACGGCCCGCTCCCAAGAAGAAGGGTGGAAGGCCGGCTTGGCAGCCGTCTTTCTCCTACGAACAAGCTCTCGACGCCCCCTGCAAGTTCCACAGCGGCGCGAAGCCGTCCAACCACACAACCCGGAAATGCCACTGGCTCACCCGCATCACCAAGGGCGAGGGGCTGTTGCCGCCTCCGCCTCCCGGCCCGCCGCCTCCAGCCCCCCAGCAGCCGGCGGCTCGGCCGGCAGTCGGCGCCATCCAAGACAAATTTCCCGAAGAACACGCCGCCTACGTCGTCTTCACCAGTCAAGCCGACGACAAGCGCAGCCGACGCCGACAGCATCAAGAAGTGAATGCAGTCGCCACTAGCACTCCCGAGTTCATGCACTGGTCAGAAAAACCAATCAGCTGGAGCCAGGCCGACCACCCAGAGGTGATGCCTTCGCCTGGCTCCTATGCAATGGTCTTGGATGTCACCCTCGCAACGGAGAGGCGAGCTGCCAGATTTTCCCGCGTCCTGATAGACGGCGGAAGCAGTATCAACATACTGTACCGCGATACCATGGAGAAGCTGAACATCAAAGCAAAGCAGCTCATGCCGAGCCGCACCGTCTTCCATGGTATCGTCCCCGGCCTGTCTTGCTCCCCAATCGGCAAGATCAAAATGGATGTTCTCTTCGGAGACAAAGATCATTTTCGACGAGAAGCAATATGGTTCGAGGTAGTGGATTTGGAGAGCCCCTATCATGCACTGCTCGGCCGACCTGCCCTGGCCAAGTTCATGGCTGTGCCCCACTACGCCTACCTGAAGATGAAGATGCCGAGCTCGAAGGGGATCATCACGGTAGCCGGCGACTACAAGAAGTCCATCGAGTGCGCCATGGCCAGTAGCCGGCTGGCCGAGTCCCTCGTGGTGGCAGAAGAGAAGAAGATGTTGGAGCGGGTTGTGGCCATGGCCGGCAAGCAGCCGGCCTTGTCCCCCAACCCCAAGGACTGTGATGCGCAGGGCTCCTTCCAGCCTGCCAAAGAGGCGAAGAAGATACCTCTGGACCCGGAGAACCCGGAGAGGTTCGCTGTCATTGGGGCGAACTTGGACAGTAAATAGGAAGGCGAGCTCGTCGACTTCCTCCGTGAGAATCGAGACATCTTTGCATGGTCCCCAAAGGACATGCCGGGTGTCCCGAAGGATTTCGCCGAGCACAAGTTACATGTCCGAGCTGATGCAAAGCCGGTCAAGCAGCCCCTCCGCCGACTCTCAGAAGAGAAGCGAAGAATTGTGGGAGAAGAGATAGCCCGACTCCTTGCCGCTGGCTTTATCATGGAAGTGTTCTTTCTAGAGTGGCTTGCCAACCCAGTTCTGGTTCTGAAGAAGAATAACAAGTGGCGTATGTGTATAGACTACACCAGTCTGAACAAGGCCTGCCCAAAGGATCCGTTTGCTCTGCCACGGATTGACCAAGTGATAGACTCCACAGCCGGATGCGAGCTGTTAAGTTTTTTGGATGCGTACTCAGGGTACCATCAGATCAAGTTGGACCCAGCTGACCGCCTGAAGACTGCCTTCATCACACCCTTTGGAGCTTTCTGCTACCTGACTATGACATTCGGCTTGAGAAATGCCGGTGCCACTTTTCAGCGTTGCATGCAGAAATGCCTCTTGAAACAACTCGGCAGAAATGCCCACGTCTATGTAGACGACATTGTGGTGAAGACAGAGAAGCGCGGTACCTTGCTGGAAGACCTGAAAGAAACATTCGCCAACTTGCGCTGATTCCAAATCAAGCTCAACCCCGAGAAGTGCGTGTTCGGAGTGCCAGCCGGCCAGCTGCTGGGCTTCCTGGTCTCCGAACGCGGCATCGAATGCAACCCTGTCAAGATCAAGGCCATCGAGAGGATGGAGATTCCCACCAAACTGCGAGATGTGCAGAAATTCACTGGCTGCTTAGCCTCCCTGAATCGTTTTATCAGCCGACTAGGAGAGAAGGCTCTCCCCCTGTACCGACTCATGAAGAAGTCCACTCACTTCGAGTGGAACGACCAAGCCGACCAAGCCTTCCATGAGTTGAAGAAAATGCTGACCACTCCGCCTGTCCTGGCGGCGCCGACTGAGAAGGAGCCCATGCTCCTCTACATCGCCGCGACTAGCCGAGTCGTCAGCACTGTTGTTGTGGTCCAGCGCCCGGAGGAAGGCCGAGCCCAGCTAGTCCAGAGGCCGGTGTACTATCTTAGCGAAGTGCTATCCAGCTCAAAGCAAAACTACCCGCACTACCAGAAGATGTGCTATGTACTTCGCTGCCAAGAAACTGAAGCCCTACTTCCAAGAGCACCCCATCACGGTCGTATGCACTACCCCGCTCGCCGAGATCATAGGCAGCCGGGATGCATCCGGCCGGGTGGCGAAATGGGCCATTGCATTGGTGCCCTACACAATCTTCTACCAACCCCGCACCGCCATCAAGTCGCAAGCATTGGCCGACTTCCTCGTCGACTGGGCCGAGACCCAGTACCTACCGCCGGCTCCCGACTCTACCCATTGGTGGATGCACTTTGACGGGTCCAAGATGCGCACCGGCTTGGGAGCCGGCATCGTCCTCACCTCTCCCAAAGGCGACAAGCTCAAGTACACGCTGCAGATCCACTTCGCCGCCTCCAACAATGTGGCCAAGTACGAGGCGCTCGTACACGGGCTCCGGCTAGCCAAAGAGCTTGGCATACGCCGGATCCTGTGCTACGGCGACTCAGACTTGGTGGTCCAGCAATCGTCTGGCGACTGGGACGCCAAGGACGCGAACATGGCGAGCTATCGATTCCTAGTCCAGCAGATCAGCGGATACTTCGAAGGGTGCGAGTTCCTTCACGTGCCAAGGGCCGACAACGACCAAGCAGATGCCCTAGCACGGATCGGCTCCACCCGACAAGCCATACCGACTGGCGTCTCCCTCCAGCGCCTCCTCAAGCCGTCCATCAAGCCGTCTCCAGAGTCGGATTCCATCTTCGTACCGCCTGCGCCAGATACAGCCGGATCCGACTGGAGAAACCCCGCAGGCGGCATGGGGACTTCGACAACTGGCCCGGGAACTGCCGTAGTCGCACCTGGACCGGGGACTTCAGAACCCGTCCCGGGGACTGCAGCAGTCGGCCCGGGGACTACAACGACACAAGAAGCAGTGGCCGACTCACCCAACCCACCCACCCGAGTCATGGTGGCTACATTAACAGAAGAAGAAGTCACAGCTCCCTCATGGGCCCAGCCCCTCCTCAAGTTCCTAGTCAGCAGAGAGCTGCCGGCTGATGAGATCTCAGCAAGACTAGTGCAATGACGAGCCGCAGCATATACAATAATCAACAGAGAGCTTGTGAAGCGCAGCGTCACTGGAGTCTTCCAGCGTTGTGTCGAGCCAGAAAAAGGAGTGGCAATCCTCAAAGACATCCACCAAGGCGAATGCGGCCACCACGCAGCCTCAAGATCCTTTGTGGCAAGGCTTTCCGCCATGGTTTCTTCTGGCCGACTGCCTTGGAGGATGCTAAAGAAATAGTCAAGAGCTGCAGAGGATGCCAAGTTTTTAGTTCCAAGCAACATCTGCCGGCTTCTGCACTCAAGACCATTCCCCTCACCTGGCCTTTTGCCGTCTGGGGACTGGACATGGTGGGCCCTTTCAAGACAGCCCGCGGCGGCTTGACGCATCTACTTGTCGCTGTGGACAAGTTCACAAAGTGGATCGAAGCAAAGCCGATCAAAAAGCTGAACGGGCCGACTGCCGTGACATTCATCACCGACATCACTACTCAGTACGGCGTGCCGCACAGCATCATCACCGACAACGGCACGAACTTCGCCAAAGGAGCACTGGCACGTTTCTGCGCGACGCAGGGCATCCGACTGGACTTACCGTCCGTTGCCCACCCGCAGTCAAACGGCCAGGTCGAGCGAGCAAATGGACTCATCCTCTCCGGCATCAAGCCCCGACTGGTTGTACCACTGGAGCGATCGGCCGGCTGCTGGCTCGAAGAGCTGCCGGCTGTCCTCTGGAGCCTGCGCACTACACCCAACAAGTCAACCGGCTTCACTCCATTTTTCCTCGTGTACGGTACCGAGGCTGTCATCCCAACAGACATCAAGTTCGACTCACCTCCGATCACCATGTACACGGAGGAGGAGGCCAAAGAAGCAAGAGAAGACGGCGTGGACCTACTGGAAGAAGGCCGGCTGCTAGCACTCAGCCGGTCCGCCATCTACCAGCAAGGGCTGCGCCGCTACTACAACCGCAAGGTCAAGCCAAGATCCTTCCAAGAGGGCGACCTTGTGCTCCGGCTGATCCAGCGAACAGCCGGCCAGCACAAGCTCTCGGCCCCTTGGGAAGGCCCCTTCGTCGTCAGCAAGGCACTCGGCAACGACTCCTACTACTTGATCGACGCGCAAAAACCAAGAGCACGCAAGAGAGACGACTCCGGCAAGGAGTCAGAGCGACCATGGAACGCAAACCTCCTGAGACGATTTTACAGCTGAAAGCAGTATGTATCATGCTACCCTTTTTTGTATTAAGTACAAACCAACAGGCCCCCCGAGCAGTACTCGGGGACTGCCCTTGTCTATCTATGAATGACAAGTGTCATATCCATGAATGTATTATTACATTTTGAATTCTTGTCCGGCACCGGGTTCGACTAGTCGGCCCGGGGACTGGCCGCCTTGAGCTATATTGAAAGTTTTCCCTAAAGTCAGAAAAGTAGTGCACCGGCTCCCGAGTCCTCTCTTGTTGAAAGTCGCAGCTCAAAGAACTGACTGTCCGACTCGCAGGAGGCAAGACAGAAAGGACGCCCACACGAAAAATGGCTAAGGAACAACGAACCTATATAGCAAAGAGACGGCCTCCAAACATGCCTGTCGGCTGCCAGAACAGCCGGCTGGCCGGCTTCCTGAAAAACTTAGCTTTAGTCCAGCAGAGCTAAAGTACTCCTCCCCCCCCAATTTGCCAAGCACTCCTCCAGCTTCAGATTGCAGAGCAATTGTTGGACTGGGGAGGCGGCAACCAAGGGAGGGCGGCAAAGGAAACAGCAGAAGGACAAAAAGCAAAAGTACAAGGAAAGGCCAAATGCATAAGTTATATATATACATAAAGCCCCCAACAGGCTGGCAACAGACATAAGTTCGAATACACCCAGTGGGTGGAATTGTGCAGACTTAACCAAACATTGTTCCTAGAGTAACTAGACAGGGAAACAAAAGACGACAGACTAAGGCGCGCCGCGGAGGCCGAGCTGGTCGGTGAAGGCGGCCTCGCCGGCTGAAGGAGTGGACGACTAGCGGGTCCCGGCTTGACCACCACCTACGGCAGGAGACGCACTCGCGCGCGACGTAGTGCTGGAGGCGCGGTCAGATTGAGGCTGGCCGGCTGCTCCACCAGCCGGCTCGGCGTCTTCACCCTTCTCCTCCTCTTCTTCACCCTCGTCGCTGGAGTCGATCTCCTCCGCCGAGTCTTCGCCATCCGCCGGGTTCAGACCGAACCACTCCTCCGGCTGGGCGACTCCATTGTCGTCCACCTCGGGGGCGAAGACGCTGGTGTCGGTGTAGTTGGCGATCGCCGAAGCCCGCCGGATGATGGCTGGCCGCGCCGGCTCCAGCTCTGTGTCGGCTTGCTGCCGCCAGGTAGCCAGCTGATCCAGGCTCAGGCCGGGATACCAGGCCTTGACGAACTCCAGCGCCCGCCTGGCGCCGGAGCGAGCCGCCGAGGCCTTCCAAGCCTCGAAGCGGCCGACTGCCACCTCCAGCCAGTCGGCAGTCCGACTAGGGGTGCGAGGAACCACTTGGCCGAGCCAGAGGGCGGCCAAGACTTGCGCCCCGGCACGCTGAAGCCGACGGAGCAGTCGATGAGCCGGCTGGATGCGGGCCTGGATCGCCAGGAGCTGCTCCTCCAGCGAGCGGCCGGCGGTTGGCGAGATCTCAAAGCCAGCCTGCCTTCGCGCTTGGCGACGGGCCTCGATGGTCTGGTTGGCGACAGTGGAATAGCCAGGGAAATATTCTGCGCAAGAAAGAAGAAGAAAAGGAGAAAAGAGCACCAAACCAGAAAAAGAGCCAAAGTGGCAGATGGCAAGAAAGGACGAAGAGGTAGGCGGCTTACCGTTAACTAGATCTTCGATCTGGCCATAGCCAGAGACCAGAGTCTGCCTGGCCTCAGCCCAGCCAGCCGCCTCCGTCTCGTACTCAGCCTGGAGGGCGGCTTCGCGATCCTACACCACCTTCAGTGCCGCCTTGTGGCTTTCCTCCTAGTCGGCCAACTTCTTGGCCAGGCGGTCGCGTTCCTGCACCAAGGCGGCGAGCTCGGCATCCTTGGCGTGAAGGGCAGTCTGAGACTCTCCCAGTTGTGCCCTCAGACTGGCGTTGGCCGCTGCAGAGACGGGAGGAAAGGAAGAACAGTAAGAAATCGGCAAGGAAGATCCGACACGACTGCTCAGCAGTCGGCCCGAATCTCGGGGACTACACCCAGTGGGTGCGCTGACGCGCCCCCACATGAGGTAAAGAACAAAGCACGTACCTCGGCTCTCAGTAAGGTCGGCGGTCTTCTGAGTCAGCTCCCGAGCCTGGGAGTTGAAGGCGGCCACACGAAGATTGTGGTAGTCCTGCAAGATGGACAAAAGATCAAAGTAAGAACAAGAATAGCAAAGACAAATCCTCTAAGAAGTTCCAAGCCGCCTGCTCAGCAGCCGACTCGGAACTCGGGGACTACACCCAGTGGGTGCGCTGACGCGCCCCCACGGAAGAAATCAAGACCAAGAAGAAGCAAGATGGGAAGACTGACCCGGATGGCCGCCCGCGTCACAAGGAACTCGTCGGTGAACTGCCTCAGCGCTGCAGCTTGGCCCTGGAGCCGGGTCCGGACGTCCTGCGCAGCCACGTTCATCACGGCCGTCCCTCCGCCTGGCGTCCATCCTGAGGTTGCGCTGGCCGCCTCCACATCCTGGGCCGACGAGCTGGAGCCCACGGCCGGCTGTGGCTCTGACGCGGCCTTCTGTGGCTCCGACGCAGCCTTCCCCGCGCGCCGGCTCGGCGGCATCCGGACCGCCCTCTCAGTCCTCGCGGCCGGCTCGCCCCCCGCCGACTGTGTAGGCGGCTGATCAGGCCGGCCGCCTTGAGCCGCCCTAGTTGGCGGGGTCGGCACCGGCGCCCTCTCCAGGATAATGACGTCGTCACTTGCCCCCAGCATTGGCTGGTCGCCGCTGGCTCCCTCTGGCGAGGGCTCCATGTCCCCAGGCGCCATGACGCGCAGCGGGGTGACCATCAAAACCTCCCCCGCCGCCGCCGCGGCCGCAGCTTCAGCTTGGGCCCTGGCTGCGGCGTCGGCGAGTGCCTTCGCCGCCTCCTCCTCCCGTGCCGCCTGGGCGGCGGCCGCCCTCCGCGCCTCCGCCTCCCGCGCCTCTCGCTCCGCCCGCGCCTCCCGCGCGTTCCTTTCTGTCGCCTCCTGAAGGTCGGCACGGGGGTCCACGCGGCGGGTGGTGCTCCCAGAGCCCCTCGGCGACTCAACGACAGAGGCAGCAGCCGCCCGCTCAAGCGACAGTGGAGCCCTGATCATTGGAGAAGAAGACAAGAACTCAAGAACCACCAAAGAAAAGAAAGAAAAAAGAGTATACGAAAGAAAGTGAACTTACGCCGACACGGTCTGCGGTTGCTTCACCGCCTTGCGGAAGCGAGCCGCCTTTGCGGCCGCCTCCTCCCGCCTGGTGGCTGCCGCCCCGCCTCTGGGCTTCTTCGTTCGGCTGCCAAACAAACCCTGGGCGGCGCGACGCTTTTGACCTCCACCCCGAGCAGGCAGCGCGGAGGAGGAACCCGCGCCGCGTCCAGATGCCGGCTGGCGGCGTGGGACAACTTCGGCCTCGTCGTCGTCCGGCCAGTCGTCAAAGGTGACTCCGAGCCCGGAGCCGCCTGCTTCGCCGCCGGCTTGGCCACCACCCGGCTCGACGTCGTCGTCCATACCGGCCGCCGCCAGGTCGGGGTCCTCCAGATCGTGTTCGGCCCGGTCGGGGACGAATCGGCGCTCCGCGTCTGACCCGCCGGCCGGCCGAAGCAGTGGGCTCTGGCGAAAAGCAAACCGACTAAGTTAGAGTCGGCTAAGAGGAACCCGGCAACAAAGCAAAGAGAGAGAAAAAGTGACAAGGAAAACATACCGTAGGCGGCGGATTGGCTCGGCTATACGGTTCCTTGCCGAACTGCCACTCTTCGGTGAGTTTGCAGTTCGCAAGGTAGTTCACCATATAGGCGACCTCCTCGCGCGGCATCTCCTTGGTACACATTCGGCTCGGATCGAGCTGGCCGCTCATCTGACAGATCAGATGAGGCCGGCTCTGGAGCGGAAGAACCCGGCGCGTGACAAACGCGGCCAGAAGATCGGGCCCCGTCAAGCCCTCTGCCTGGGTCAGCTCCCGCACTCGGGCGACGGCGGCGGACCCGGCCTGCGTCAGAGTCACGGCCCGGAAGGACCACTGGGGCCGCCTGCCCTCCGGGGGGGCGGCTACGTAAGCCGGCAGGTTGATGTAGTCGCCCCGCGGGGCGATGTTTCGCACATAGAAGTACGATTTTTGCCACTTCTTCACCGATTGGATCAGCGTGATGACGGGGAAGGGGTTGTCGGCGACCGATCTCCGCGACGCGATGAAGGCGCCAGTCTGAGCCGGCACGCCCCGCATGCGCGTGCCCAGCTTCGACTGAAAGAACTCCCCCCAGAGCTCAAGGGTGGGGAGGACGCCGAGGTAGCCCTCGCACAGGGTGACGAAGGCGGACAGCAGCACCACCGCGTTTGGGGTGAGATGGTGCGGCTGGAGCTGATAGAAGTCGAGCCAGGAGCGGAAGAAGGCGCTCGCTGGCAGGCCGATGCCGCGCAAGAAGTGCGAGCGGAAGACCACCCGCTCGCCCTCCCGCGGCTCCGGCGTAATTTCCCTCGCCGGCGCAAGGCGGACCTCCACCTTGTCCGCGGCCGGCAGCCGCCGCGTGTTGCGGAGGAACTCGATGTGGTCTTCGTGCACGTTGGAGCCGTCCCAATCCCCGCCATACTGCTCCGTGGCGGGAGGCATGGCAAAAACTAGCGCGGCAGCGGAGGAACGTGCGGTGGAAGAGCGCGGCGGCGAGGCGCTGTTGCAAGAAATGTGGAGCGAAGAAGATGGTGGAAGTAGGAGGAGCGTGCGAGGGCCTGCCGCCCTCCACCTCCCCCAACTTATAGCTTCGCGAGGTGAGGCCGAAGAGGCCAGACGTGGGGAGGAGACGTGGGATTAACTGCACCCGTTCCCCCCACGCCCCGCGATTATTCCACCTTAAAGGCGAGCCGAAACTGCCGCAAGGAGACGTGCGGGCGGTTTCGGGATGCAGAGGATCCGCGCCTGGGCCCGGGCACGGACGTGGCGGGCCCCCGCCCTGCGGCGACGTCCCGTCACGCGCGTGGGCTGGCAGGCTTTCTGGCCGAGGGAGACCACGTGGTTCGCAGACGGCAAGTGGCCGGCCCGCGGCCCGAAGCACACGCTAGCGAGCTCCCGCCCTCCGACTCCGGAGTTTTCGACCTAGGCGGCACGCCTAACTAAAGCCGGCTCCCAGCTGCCGACTTGTCAAGATAGGAAGCTGACCGAGCTTCTCAACCCCTACTCCACCTCGAAGCCCAATCAGCTTCGGGGACTACTGTCGGAGTGAATGGCCACGGGTAGCCTTACCGACTGCCCCTGGTTCTTCTGAAAAAATTATCAGGCCTTCGGGCCTCCAAGCACTCCAAGCATTGGGCCGCCTTCCCTGGCCGGCTACCTCTGAAGCCGACTCCCGGAAGGCGACCCAGCCTCAGCAACCCCTCCCTAGGACGACTACGGGGTGGCCGACTCCAAGAAGCCGGCCAAGAAGGACGCCGACTCCAAGAAGCCGGCCGAGACCACAACCACCAAAGCTGCACCCACATAACAGTGACAAGACGGGGTGTGGCCACAGTGCGGCCCACTACCCCCGAGGCCCGAGGCAGGCATGGCCACAGGAGGCCGTACGGGATGACCGTCACCTGTTCGGCTCGGCACTGTAGCCATGCCAGCCTCAACATCATCCACGAACGACTCCTGTACGGCCCGCAGGCGCCGGGCCCCTTCTGCCAGAGAGAGGCGCGGAGGCGGCCTGGCCTCCCCCAGTCGGCCGAGGGTGTAGCCGGCCCCCAGAAGCCGGCTACCCCCTTCCTCGAAGCAGGAGCCCCATTAAGGAGACAAGACGAGCTAAGGCTACAGTGAGAGCCCCCAAGGCGGCCCATTGTAGCCACGCTTACCTCGACAAAGCCCTCGTCATAAGAGGCGAGGCTACAGTAAGCAGCCGCCGATAAGACCCTAGGCGGTGGGGCCGGCCTGTCGACCAAGAAGCCGGCAGCCGGCGGGACCCACCAGCCGGCGGGACCCAACAGCCGGCGGAGAAGCCGGCGAGCGTAGACACTGACGGCTGGGACCAGTGCCCAGCCGGATTACCATTGTACCCCCGGGGGGTAGGCCTATATAAACCCCCCGGAGCACCCATGCAAAGGGTTGGCTTCTAAGCATAGCACACACACCATAGAGATAGAGAGAAGCAAGAGCTAGCCTTCTTCTTCTCCCTTGAACCCAACAGCTCTAGGAGCGATTGTAGCTACCTTTACTTGATCTAGTGATCATGCGGAGACCCCGCAGAGCAGGACTAGGGGTGTTATCTCCTCGGAGAGCCCCGAACCTGGGTAAGATCCGCCGGCGTGCATGTCTTCGCCTCATCCCGTTTCCAGGCACCGGCGATGTCTTATTGGCACCCACAATGATAAGCCATCCGTTGGCATATGTCGCACCAACCACCTGACATTTTTGAAACGTCGCAGAACATATGAGATGTTCCAAAGACTAAAATCGGGATTTCAGACTAGTGCCCACGTCAAGAGGTATGAGACCTCTGACAAGTTTCTTAAGCCTCCAAAGTAAGGGAGAAAAGCTCAATCGTTGAGCATGTGCTCACATTGTCTGAGTACTACAATCGCTTGAATTGAGTGAGAGTTAATCTTCCAGACGAGATAGTGATGGTTCTCCATAGTCACTGCCACCAAGCTATTAGAGCTTCGTGATGAACTATAACATATCAGGGATAGACATGATGATCCTTGAGCAACTCGCGATGTTTGACACCGTGAAAGTAGAAATCAAGTAGAAGCATCAATTGTTGATGGTTAGTAAAACCACTAGTTTCAAGAAGGGCAAGGGAAAGAAGGGATACTTCATGAAACGACAAATCAGTTGCTGCTCTAGTGAAGAAACCCAAGGTTGAACCCAAACCCGAGACTAAGTGCTTCTGTAATGAGGGGAACGGTCACTGAAGCAGAACTACCCTAGATACTTGGTAGATGAGAAGGCAGGCAAGGTCGACAGAAGTATATTGGATATACATTATATTAATGTGTACTTTACTAGTACTCCTAGTAGCACCAGGGTATTAGATACCGGTTCGGTTGCTAAGTGTTGGTAACTCGAAATAAAAGGCTACGGAATAAACGGAGACTAGCTAAAGGTGAGATGACGATATGTGTTGGAAGTGTTTCCAAGGTTGATGTGATCAAGCATCGCATGCTCCCTCTACCATCGAGATTGGTGTTAAACATAAATAATTGTTATTTGGTGTTTGCGTTGAGCATAGACATGATTGGATTATGTTTATCGCAATACGGTTATTCATTTAAGGAGAATAATGGTTACTCTGTCTATTTGAATAATACCTTCAATGGTCTTGCACCTAAAATGAATGGATTATTGAATCTCGATCGTAGTGGTACACATGTTCATGCCAAAAGATATAAGATAGTAATGATAGTACCACATACTTGTGGCACTGCCATTTGAGTCATATTGGTATAAAACGCATGAAGAAGATCCATGTTGATGGATCTTTGGACTCACTCATTTTTGAATAGATTGAGACATGCGAACCATGTCTATTGGTAGATATGCATGAAGAAACTCCATACAGATGGATCGTTTGGACTCACTTGATTTTGAATCACTTGAGACATGCAAATCATAACACATGGGCAAGATGACTGAAAGGCCTCGTTTTCAGTAAGATGGAACAAGAAAGCAACTTGTTGGAAGTAATACATTTTGATGTGTGCAGTCCAATGAGTGTTGAGGCACGCAGTGGATATCGTTATGTTCTTACTTCACAGATGATTTGAGTAGATGCTGGGTATATTTACTTGATGAAACACAAGTCTGAATTATTGGAAGGTTCAAGTAATTTCAGAGTGAAGTTGAAGATCGTCGTGACAAGAGGATAAAATGTTTGTGATATGATCATAGAGATGATTATCTGAGTTACGAGTTTGGCACACAATTAAGACATTGTGGAAATTGTTTCACAACTAATACCGCCTGGAACACCATAGTGTGATGGTGTGTCCGAACATCATAACTGCACCCTATGGATATGGTGCATACCATGATGTCTCTTATCGAATTACCGCTATCATTTATGGGCTAGGCATTAGAGACAACTGCATTCACTTTAAATAGGGCACCACGCAATTCCGTTGAGACGACACCGTATGAACTATGGTTTAGAGAAACCTAAGCTGTCGTTTCTTAAAAGTTTGGGGCTGCGACGCTTATGTGAAAAAGTTTCAGGCTGATAAGCTCGAACCCAAAGCGGATAAATGCATCTTCATAGAATACCCAAAACAGTTTGGTATACCTCCTATTTCAGATCTGGAAGCAAAAGTGATTGTTTCTAGAAACGGGTCCTTTCTCGAGGAAAAGTTTCTCTCGAAAGAATTGAGTGGGAGGATGGTGGAGACTTGATGAGGTTATTGAACCATCACTTCAACTAGTGTGTAGCAGGGCACAGGAAGTTGTTCCTGTGGCACCTACACCAATTGAAGTGGAAGCTTATGAGAGTGATCATGAAACTTCGGATCAAGTCACTACCAAACCTCGTAGGTCAACAAGGATGCGTACTACTTCAGAGTGGTACGTAATCTTGTCTTGGAAGTCATGTTGCTAGACAACAATGAACCTACGAGCTATGGAGAAGCGATGGTGGGCCCAGATTCCGACGAATGGCTTGAGGCCATAAAATCCGAGAGAGGATCCATGTATAAAAACAAAGTATGGACTTTGGAAGAACTACTTGATGGTCGTAAGGCTGTTGGGTGCAGATGGATTTTAAAAGGAAGACGGACAATGATGGTAAGTGTCACCATTAAGAAAGCTCGACTTGTCGTTAAGATGTTTTCCGACAAGTTCAAGGAGTTGACTGCGATGAGACTTTCTCACTCGTAGCGATGCTAAGAGTCTGTTGGAATTATATTAGCAGTTACTACATTATTTATGAAATCTTGCAGATAGGATGTCAAAACATTGTTTCCTCGACGATTTTCTTGAGGAAAGGTTGTATGTGATACAACCAGAAGGTTTTGTCAATCCTGAAAGATGCTAACAAGTATGCAAAGCTCCAGCAATCCTTCTAAGGACTGGAGTAAGCATCTCGGAGTTGGAATGTACGCTTTGATGAGATGATGAAAGATTTTGGGTTTATACAAAGTTTATGAGAAACTTGTATTTCCAACAAAGTGAGTGGGAGCACTATAGATTTTTGATGAGTATATGTTGTTAACATATTGTTGATCAGAAATGATGTAGAATTTCTGGAAAGCATACAGGGTTATTTGAAAAGTGTTTTTCAATGGAAAACCTGGATTAAGCTACTTGAACATTGAGCATCAAGATCTATAAGGATAGATCAAAAACGCTTAATAGTACTTTCAAAATGAATACATACCGTGACAAGATTTTGAAGGAGTTCAAAATAGATCAGCAAAGAAGGAGTTCTGGGCTATGTTACAAGGTGTGAGTATTGAGTAAGACTCAAGACCTGACCACGGCAGAAGAGAGAGAAAGGACGAAGGTCGTCCCCTATGCTTTAGACGTAGGCTCTACAGTATGCTATGCTGTGTACCGCACCTGAAGTGTGCCTTGCCATGAGTTAGTCAAGGGGTACAATAGTGATCCAGGAATGGATCACATGACAGTGGTCGAACTTATCCTTAGTAACTAGTGGACTAGGAAATTTTCTCGATTATGGAGGTGGTAAAAGAGTTCGTCGTAAAGGGTTACGTTGATGCAAACTTTGACACTAATCTGGATGACTCTGAGTAGTGAACCGGATTCGTATAGTAGAGCAGTTATTTGGAATAGCTCCAAGTAGCGCTGGTAGCTGCATCTACAAGATGACATTGAGATTTGTAAAGCACACACGGATCTGAAAGGTTCATACCCGTTGACTAATAACCTCTCTCACAAGCGAGATATGAACAAACCCCATGGGTGTTGGATTCATTACAATCACATAGTGATGTGAACTAGATTATTGACTCTAGTGCAAGTGGAAGACTGTTGGAAATATGCCCTAGAGGCAATAATAAAATGGTTATTATTGTATTTCCTTGTTCATGATAATTGTCTATTGTTCATGCTATAATTGTATTAACTGGAAACCGTAATACATGTGTGAATACATAGACCACAACATGTCCCTAGTAAGCCTCTAGTTGACTAGCTCGTTGATCAATAGATGGTTATGGTTTCCTAACCATGGACATTGGATGTCATTGATAACGGGATCACATCATTACGAGAATGATGTGATGGACAAGACCCAATCCTAAGCATAGCACAAGATCGTGTAGTTCGTTTGCTAAGAGCTTTTCTAATGTCAAGTATCATTTCCTTAGACCATGAGATTGTGCAACTCCCGGATACCGTAGGAATGCTTTGGGTGTACCAAACGTCACAACTTAACTGGGTGGCTATAAAGGTGCACTACAGGTATCTCCGAAAGTGTCTGTTGGGTTGGCACGAATCGAGACTGGGATTTGTCACTCCGTATGACGGAGAGGTATCTCTAGGCCCACTCGGTAATGCATCATCATAATGAGCTCAATGTGACTAATGAGTTAGCCACGGGATCATGCGTTACGGAACGAGTAAAGAGACTTGCCGGTAACGAGATTGAACAAGGTATAGGGATACCGACGATTGAATCTCGGGTAAGTAACATACCGATAGACAAAGGGAATTGTATACGGGATTGATTGAATCCCCGACATGGTGGTTCATCCGATGAGATCATCGTGGAACATGTGGGAGCCAATATGGGTATCCAGATCCCGCTATTGGTTATTGGCCGGAGAGGTGTCTCGGTCATGTCTGCATGGTTCCCGAACCCGTAGGGTCTACACACTTAAGGTTCGGTGATGCTAGAGTTGTTATGGGAAATAGTATGTGGTTACCGAAGGTTGTTCGGAGTCTCGGATGAGATCCTGGACATGATGAGGAGCTCTGGAATGGTCCGGAAGTGAAGATTGGTATATTGGACGAAGGGTATTGGAGTCCGGAATTATTCCGGGGGTACCAGGCTATGGCCAGCATGTCCGAAAGGGGTTTCGGAGGCCCCGGCAAGCGTTGGGGGCCTTATGGGCCAAGGGGAAGGGGCAAACCAGCCCACTAAGGGGTTGTGCGCCCCTCCCAACCCCTCTCACGTAACCAGGAGAGGTGGGGGCGCCACCCCTAGGGCAGCCGCCCCTCCCGGCTTGGGGGGCAAGTTTCCTAGGGGGTGGCACTACTAGGAAAAGGCCTGCTAGTGGCACACCAGTTTTGCCTACTAATGGCGCACTACTGGTGCGCCACTAGCACCACACCATTAGAATTAAATACTAATGGCGCACCCCTGGTGCGCCATTAGTATCTGGTATACTAATGGCGCACCACGCAGTGCGCCATTAGTATAGCCCACCGTGCGCCATTAGTATGCCTCCCAGGGGCCATATTTACCCATGTGCCTTGGCATACTAATGGCGCACTAGGGGGTGATGCGCCATTAGTGTCCTTTCTGCAGTGCGCCATTAGTGTGCTGAGTGGTGCGCCATTAGTATGAATATTAGGGATTTTTTTTTCTTTTCTGATATTTGCACAGGTTACAAAACATATTACTGCACATAATATAGAGAGCACAACATATAAACAATAGATTTATCGAATACAATAGAAGATTAGTCTCCGAATACAATTCATCATATTAGTCTCCGAATTTCAAATACCGAACAAAGTTATAACATTACAAGTCTCGAAACCGCGAGTAGCGAGTTTGTCTTCACATTACAAGTCGATATCGATCATCTAAACTACCATCACATAGAAGAGAGCTGTGGCCATCACGATTAGCATCATCGCGATGAAACTTGTCTTCATCCGGTTCCTCCTCCGCTCCCTCCTCTCTCCCGCTAGATAGCGCGCGTATCTAACTTCCGCCTCCGCCCTAGTGGTGTACCCTTTGTAATTGTTACCGCTGAAACGGTGAACCTGTCTCCGACACTCCTCCCAGTCATCATAGACTCCGGGAACCTTACCCTTGTACATGACATACGACGGCATCTCTATATATGCACTAGCCAAACAAAATGTTAGTAGCAATTCACAGACAATACATAAGTAATATATAAGTATGCAACAAAAGGATCGGAAGAGAAAAGCAACACATTAATAGCACGATTCATGGTCCTACTAGTAAATAGCATCGATTACATATAAGTTGAACGACTGTCCAAACCAAAGAGACATACAAGTTCATTAAAGTTTAATATTACAACATGAGCCAATCGACATTTCAGAACTACATAGCATCACTACTTTTGACTCGACTCAGGGACCGGAGCGTGGATGAAGCCGCCGTCTTTCGTGATGGTCATGAAATCGCGGGCGTTGTCAGCCTGCATTCGTAGCGTTGTTTCTATCTCATTGTTGGACGGTTGATGTCTGAGATAGAACTGCCCCGAGGTACGAAGGACATCTTGATGGATGATTTCCGCAAACTCCGTCTGGATGCGAAAGAATTCTTGTCTGATGTCTGCGTCCTGGATTGCGGACAAGCGTGCGGCCCAATCTTTGAGATTATTTGGTAGCAGAAAGTGATTATGGTCCTGTACGATTGCCCGCATGTGATGGAGGGTGTAGTAGGCATCCTTCTGACCGCCAGGCGGCTGTTTGACGCAGGAGAATGTTGTATTGTGGCTGAAGATGTGCTTGCCGTACTTACGAACTGGCCTGCTGAAGGTGCCTCCAGATCTGGCGTAGCCGGGGAGAACATCATCAAGAACTTTCTTGATATTTGTGTAGTCTATCTTCGACTGACAGTCCGGGTCGAAATACGTGGCCATGGAATATTTCGGGCTTAAGAGGATGAGTGTGCAATGTGTGTCACTGCACAAAACACGGAATGTTAGAAAAAAAGAACGATCGAAATCTAAGAAATCATATGTTACGGGGCGGTGAGGGGATGACTTACTCGGGAAAGTAAGGCACGAGGAAGTTATCCTTATCTGGGTTTGCCAGAATGACGCCTTCGAGGTATGAACTCGTGACTTGCCGGTCCCCAGCGCTGCCCAAGATCTTGGCATGCATGTTGAAGGGGTCGACTATCACGATGTCCGGGGTCTTGTCTCTAATGATCCGCATCTCCATACTCAGCGAAAATAGTCGAACGAAGGAGTAGTGCAGCGGATGAAGGTTAAACATAGCGAAGATGTCATCAAACCGCAGGACGATCGTACCCCCGAGGGCGCTATCCACAAAGCCCTTTCCCTCTAACACCTTGGCCACGAAAACCAGGTATGCCACATCATTCTCGGAGAGACGCCGCTTCTCCAAAGAAAGAACACTGTCATGCAGACTCCGCATAGCACCGGTTGCAGCATTGAGCAGATTAGTCGGTAGCATCGGCCTACCCGCCACATGCACCCTCCTCGAGATATCCTTAGGTGAAGGTGGCCCGTCCTGAGCACGGATCGTACTCGGTGCCGGCTGGCTTGCACCGCCCTTGTTATTCTTTCGTTTCCGTCCCTTCTTCCTCATCTCCTGTAATGGGATTGAGTTCTACTCAGAGACCGCCTTCTTGAGTGTGTTGGGGCTGATAATATTCCACACCTCGGCTATCTGAGGCTCGGTGAAGGCGGTAGTTGGAGGCGTCTCCTGAGAACTGAACGCCAGACGACGCCTGTTGCAATTGGGTTTCTCCGCGGTACCAGCTCGATCGCGGTCGTATTTTTCAGGGTTGGGTTCTTGAGAAGGAGGCCCGAAGAATTCGTCACCGTACCCATGTTCGGCAAAGTACTTATCGACGTTGATAAATGTACCGTCGTCGTTGTCGTCGTCGTCCGGATCCTGTGCCATATGCATGTCCGGATCCTGTGCCATAGGGATGTCCGACATGTCCGGTAGTGTTGCGGCGGTCTTGCCATGGCTTGGCGCCGGCACGACTGGCGGTGTTGTCTGTGGGGTGGTGTCCCCCGCCCCCAAATGAATCTGGCTCTTCGGCCAAAGCAGGGGCCAGCTTACGCAGGCGCTGAGGGTCATCACATCATCTTCGTCGGCCCCAGCAGGTCGAATCGGAGGTAACAACTCGTCGCAGCCTGGCAGCACCCGAACCAGTTCAACCCTATGCACGGTGGGTGGCATCAGATTACCGTGGAACACGGGGTTGCCCGGTTGAACGATTCTTCCCTTGGTGACATCGATCAACTCGCCGCCCACGAAGTGCAGGAGAGTGCATGGAACATCGGCGGCACCCTGCGAGAACATGTAGGGCGTCAAGGATGCCCAGTCAAAGGCAAGGAGATGAAGTCATCGGCCGAGAGGCTTAGTTACCGTGATGGCGTCAAGCTCGGCTAATGTCGAGGCACCGCCAACGGCGGGCATGCAACTGACGGAGGGGCCGCTTGCTGCCGAGGTGCCGGCCGGCGTACACCCGGGTGCATTAAGCTCCAATGCCCGTGCCGGCGCCGGAGACACCAATACCGCCTCCGCCAGAGACACCAATGGCGCCGCCTGCGCGTTGTGCGAGTTGCTGGCCATGAAGCTGGGAACCGGGGGCGGCCCCTGTTGGCCGCCCGCAATCCACGCCTGCAGCCCCTCAATCAAGCTAGGCACAATGGCGGTGAGCGTCATTCCCAGTTGTTGTTGCACTTGCTCTTGGACAATCTCCGGAATCCGCGCCACTTGTGCCTTGAGTTCTTGAACCTCACGCGACTGGCTTTCCGAGCTGGTCTTTTTCTCCTTTCTCCCACCAGCGTTATAGTATGACGACCATTTTGTGGACAAGCCTTTGTCGGCCACATGACCAGCTGACGACGGCTTACTGAGCTTATCCTTGTTTTTCATTATGTTCAACGCCCTATTTAGAGTGCTGTCCCAAGCTGGGGAGCTCTGAGACGACCCCACGCTACTGCTTTCAGTCTCCTGCGGAAGGAATGTGAACCATTTAGAATTTGGCTTCATTAACTAGAATGCAACCATATATGTAGCTAATTACGCGGGGGTGTATTCCTTACCAGAACTTTCTCAAGCACCTTGGTCTTCGGATCCGTGGTAAGCTCCTTTGTTACCGGGTCCTCCTTGTACCGGGCCCTGACATAGTTCCTGGTCTGCTTCTCACGGTATTTCTCAAAGCGGGGCGGTAGGCCTTGCTCGGCACGCTCCGCGTCCTCCTTGTCCCATATAGGTTCCGCCACTCTGTAACCGCCGGGACCAAGTTTATGGACCCCTAAGTTCAAGTCCCGCATCTCTTTCCCCCACTGACTTGATTCCTCGGATGCGCCGCTCTCGCACTTGATCTTGAACTCCTTGTAGTCATCTTCGCGGATCGAAGGATTTTTCGCCTTGATCTTCTCATAACTTTCACCTTTGTTAATCATTCTCTTCACCGCGCTTCTCCAAGTAGACAGGGCCGTGCTCATCTTCGTGAGGGTGGCACTGTTCACTTATTCCCTGAGAGGCGTGTGTTTGCAAACTCAGCGGGGAACTTTTATCGTTCGTGCAGCTTCGTGAACAGGAGGTTGCGCAAATTCCCTCGGTCCTTATGCCTTAGGTTCTCGGTGTTGATCGAGACGGTGCTCCGGAGAATGCACCCGAGCTGAACCGAGTACCCCTTGACTAATTCTTTGGGCGCCGTTGGATCCCCGTCGCAGTTCACTTCAGTAAATTCCTCCTTGACGGTGCCGATCATGGTCGGGCGCCGGTCCTTCCGTTGCCTCTTCGGTTGGCTGCCATCTGTGCGTGCGCTGCCATCATCAGTGGTGGCATCCTCGGCGGCACCATCAGTGGTGTCATCCCCGACGCCACTAGGGGTTGTGTAGTCAGGATCGGTGTTTTCCGCGGCGTCCTCATAGCGGTGAGGTTCTTCCTCCATCCCCTGGGACAGCTCCCAGAATGCCTTGCCGCCCGAACCGCCGGCCTCATCGTTGTGGGCCATGTTTCGCTCTAAATAGGAAAAAAGTTTGGTCAAAAAGTTGGTTATTGTCAAGGAACAAGATCATGGTCTCATCATTTAGGGTTTGTCGACACCGAGGCATCCTAAAAGCTAAGCTTTTATCATTTAGGGTTTGTCGACGCCGAGGCACCCTAAAAGCCTAAGCTTTCATCATTTAGGTTTTTATCGACACCGAGGCATCCTAAAAGCCAAGGTTTTATAATTTAGGGTTTGTCGACTCTAAGTTGGGCCTAATCACTTGGCTCTATTGCCACCTATGGTTTAATGCAGCAAGAATAAAGGGGCAGTTGATCCTACTTAATTAAGTACTAAGATACCCCGGCCCATGCATTAGTTGCAAGTACCCCATATGTCCTATTTTTAGCAAAGTCATGCTAAAATTCACGGAAAATTTCAGCATGACCTTTGCTGAAAATAGGACATATGGAGTACCCGAATTTGCCGGAACGGAAGTTAATCGACATTCCAGCAAACTCAAGGGTCTCTCGGGGTACCTGCAAAATCATTACCCCACCCTCGCCTAGCTGCAACCCCACAATATCATCACGACACGATGGTCGGAGACAAAACCCCCCAATATCATCAAAATACTCCAGTTATGAAGTAAAACTCCTGAAGTGTTCCAGGAGTAGAACCTGAAGTGTAGTCAGTGGCTTCACCTATGCCACAACATACATAGTACATAGAGTTGACATCTCAGCATCGACCACACCACATGCCACAACATACATAGTACATAGATGATCCAACAGACTACATAGCAGGACAGTTTAAGCGTGAACCGCATCATACAAAATAGAAGAACTTCACTACACAACTGAAACTCAATTAAGCTAGTTAAATGGAGTTCATCTACTCACTAGCAGTACTACTATCTGGCAGTACTTAAACAAGTTAAGCTACTCACTACAGTACTGGCTACTCACTTAAGCTAGAAGCTACAAGTTAAACACATTTTACCAAAGGTATCTTCCTTAGAATGAATGCTTTTACGTAGAGACATAGTTCTGTTAGAATGCATGCTTATACTTCATGTAGTGGTAGAGATACCTTTTTAGTTTAATGTATGTACATAAAAGCTGAAACTCTAAAAAGAATGTCATTTTATAAAAAAATAATATCAGAAAGCCCCAATTCATTGGATGCAGAAGTCTGACAAGTGACAAAGTGAAGTCCACGTAGTCATATTCAATATACCAGCTGGATTGGTAAGTCTGGCTGTTACTATGTTAACAAAATAAGTTGTAAATATAAACATCTAAACAGAAGGTGCTAATTTTAGGTTGCACTGGGCATGAGCCTGTGTTGGTCTTTTTTATTTATTTCATGAGGCAACAAGACAATGCCTCGCAATGTGACTGTGAGAGTAATACAGGTTGATGTGACATGCAGAAAAGGAAAATTCACATATTGCATATGAACTATGTTATTGTGTCTAACATTTAAAAAAAACCAAGCGAAGTAGAAAAGGTGAAAACCCAACAATATATTCCATGCCATCCAATTTGAAGTTGTCTATATAGCTACAGAGTGAAGCTGCCTTCCACTCTAAAGTTACTAGAAGATACCTCCTGTCCAGCTGTCAATCTAAAGGGCTGCAACTTGGGCTTTGAAATGAAGATAAGTGTCCAGTTATTGCCAATTCTTTCAAAACCCATTGAGTGAAGGAACATGTGAAACTGACCAGAATCACACAGGATGACAACGATATGCCAAGTTGCACTACTGTTCCCAATTTTACCTAGGTTTCACAGTTTTCATTCGAGTTGGCACAAAACTTCAAGAATATTGTGTAAAAATGTGAAAAGAAGTCCATGGTCGGATTGTCCCTTACCATAGGTTATTCTGTCAATCTTTGTTAAGTGGAACTATCTACAGTCCATGTGTTGAAAATGCAGTGACATTCAGATCACAGTTGTGCGAAAATTCAGTTAACACACTGTCAAAAAAATTCAGTTACAAACATACATTCAGCTTGAATTAATCTCTCATATTCCCTTCACATTGCTAACCATATGGCCAAAATATTGTCCCTAGACATCTCCTGGTCCTACCCAAGATAAACCCTAGTTACAAAAATGCAGTGCGAAAATTCAGTTAACACACTGTCAATACATTCAGTTTGAATTATTTCTCATGGCAATCCTCAACGAAATCTTATGACAGAACTACCAACTTTATAAACCCAAGATAAACCCTAGGAAGAATTAGAGAGGGAGAGGTCAAGGAGGGAGGAGCAGAGAGGGAGAGGTGGGAAATGGAGGCGGGGGTGAGTTGGATGGGGTACCTGCGGGCGTAGAAGACGGGGGCGTCGTCGGGTCAGTCA
>NC_057799.1:377377931-377378581 GCF_018294505.1 Triticum aestivum | reverse complement strand
GATGGCTCGAGGGCGTCCGAGCTCGTCCGGATCCTCGTAGTCGAAGAGGAAGATGGCGGCGGTCCTCCTGGGCACCTCGGTTGGTCGTGGGGAGGCCGGCGGCCACGTGCTTCGCGGGTCGGCGCGGGGGAGCTGCAGTGGTGGGGGGCGCGGGGGCGGCGGGGGTGGAGTCCGGCGGGGGTCGGGGCGGCGGCGTCGTGGGTCGGGTCAGCGCGCGGGTGGATCTGGCGAGGGAGAGGGACGAAGGGGATCTGGCGAGGGAGAGGGAGGAATTAGCTAGGGGGGAAGCTTACTAATGGCGCACCCCGCAACGGTGCGCCATTAGTATGTTTTTTTAGATAGCAATGGCGCACCCACGATCGGTGCGCCATTAGTAATCTTTTTTTTATATAGCAATGGCGCACCAGCCAGAGGTCCGCCATAAGTAATTTTTATTATTATTATTTTTTGTTGCATCTAATAATTTTTTAGAAAATGAATATGAATATGAAACAGTAATAATTTTTTTAAAAATATCATCAAATTGTTATTTGAAAATATTTATGAATATGAAAAAATATCATCAAATTTATTATTTGAAAATATCATCAAATTTGTTATTTGAAAATATAATCAAATTTGTTTTTTTTTTGCAATTTTAGTTGCATTCA
>NC_057799.1:377249097-377377921 GCF_018294505.1 Triticum aestivum | reverse complement strand
GATGGAGGGGGATAGCGATCGAGATGGAGGGGGATCGAGATCGAGATGGAGGGGATTTGAGATCGAGTGTCCTCATGAATATTCAATATTTTTTCATATTGAATATGAAAAAATATCATAAAATTTGAAAATTATTCATGAATTCAAAAAGTGCCCATGAAATTTAAAAATATTCATGAGTTCAAAAAGTGCCCATGAAATACAATCGAGAAATGAAGGCTACAATTTAAATACAATCGATCTTAGCTAGCTATCTGTTCACAATCTTCTTGCCCTTATTTTTCGTAAATGGAGTTCTTCTCTTGAACGGACGTCCTTTAGGTAGGGTGGTCCTGCTTCTTCTTGTGGTGTATGCCGGTACTTCATCGTCGTCGTCATGTTCCATCTTCGGGTCGCCGTACTTGTCGAAGTCTTGCTCATTGGCGACTCCATCCATTCCGATGATCTTCCTTTTGCCTCTCCTCACGACAACACGACTGGGCTTTGACGGGTCTGTAATGAAGAAGCATTGGTCCACTTGGGAAGCAAGTACCCATGGCTCATTTTTCGCGGTGACGTTTGCGCCCGCGGTCTTGGATTTGGCTTCGGGTATAACCATGGTGGTGAAATACCGGTCTTCTTTTAGGACGCTCTTGGCCCATCTGACACGGAACATCGGGACATTCTCTCCAGCGTAGCTCAGCTCCCAGATCTCCTCGATCCTTCCGTAGTATCTGTCCTTGTCGTTACCGGTGTAGGATTCCATCGTTACCCCGGAGTTCTGATAACCATCGCTCTTCATGTCCTTTCCCTCGGTGTAGAATGTGTAGCCGTTGATATCGTACGCCTCATACGTCATCAGGTTGTGCTCGGCGCCCTGTGACAAGGCGAATATGAGTTGTTCTTCCGCGGAAGAATCCTCATGTAAAGGGTACGACAGAAGCTTCTGCTTGAACCAACACGTGAAACATGAGTTGTGCTCTTTGATTATATCTCTGTCCGTCCTCTGTTGGCCTCGGTCATTGTACGTCTTCTCAGTAAAGGTTTTGTGCTCCACCACCCAAGGATCGACCACGTCTATGTGTTGTAGCGCGACTAGGTTTGCTCTTTCAAAGTCGGCGAGTCGACCCTCGAAGTCGACATGCATTTCGCGGCGACCCTCACGGTGAGCCCATCCAGCGAGCCTGCCGAGGTGCCTGTTGACGGGCAGACCAACAGGGTTCTCGATGCCTAGATAATTCGTGCAGTAGGAGATGCACTCTTCGGTCAGAAAGCCCCTGGCTATGCTTCCCTCTGGATGTGACATGTTGCGAACGTATCCTTTGATGACACCATTCATCCTTTCGAACGGCATCATGCTGTGCAGGAACGTCGGCCCGAGTTGGATGATATCCTCCACGATATGGACCAACAGATGCACCATAACGTCGAAGAATGCGGGCGGGAAGTACATCTCAAGCTCGCATAGTATCCCCACGATCTCTTCCTGTAGCCTTCTGAGTTGCCTCACGCCAACCGACTTTCGAGAGATGACGTCGAAAAAGTTGCATAGGCCAAATAGCGTTTCACGGACGTGTGCGTCCATGATCCCACGGATTGCAACTGGAAGTATCTGCGTCATCAGCACGTGACAGTCATGAGACTTCATCCCGTTGAACTTCTGCTTCGCTGAGTCTAGGTATCTTCTTACCTTCCCCGCGTAACCGTAAGGAAGTTTTACTACTACAAGGCAGGTGAAAAACTAATCGATCTCCTCCTGACTTAGAGTGAAGCACGCGGGAGGGAAGTCATTTCCGGTCTTCTTGGCCTTTTCGCCTTTGCGACGACTTTCCGTGTCCTGCTTCGCCTCATCATCATCACCATTACCGTGAAGCTCCTCCCTGATGCCCATTGATTTCAAGTCTGCCCTTGTTTTCGGCACATCTTTGGTCCTCTCCGGCATGTTGAGCAGGGTACCAAGCAGACTCTCGCACACGTTCTTCGTGATATGCATGACATCAAGGCTGTGAGGCACACGGTGGATCTTCCAGTACGGCAAGTCCCAGAAAACAGACCTCGTTTTCCATACCTTCAGCAGCGGCTCTTGCGCCTTTTGCTTCTTTCCCGGCTCTGGCACCTTTTGCTTCTTTCCCGGCAGTGGGCAATCTTTCCAATTTTTCAACAGCTCGTCTATTTCCTCGTCACTCCTCGTACGCGGGCGTCTTCGGGGTTCGGTTTCACCATCGAACAGATCCTTGCGTTTTCTCCATGGGTCATCGTCGCGAAGCCACCTTCGATGTCCCATGAACACAGTTTTCAAAGACCCGAGATCTCTATCTAGCTGGCGATACGTTGTGTCATCCATGCACCTGACGCATCCAGAAAATCCGTGGACCACCTGCCCCGCGAGATATCCGTAACCGAGATAATCGTGCACCGTCGTGAGCAGTGCGGCTCTCATAGGGAAATATTCTTTCTCTGCGGCTTCCCACGTATTGGCTGGCGTTTTCCATAGTGTGTCTAGCTCCTCTTTCAGTAGCCCCAGATACAGATTGATGTCGTTCCCTGGTTGTTTCGGCCCTTCAATTAGCATACTCATGTGAATGTACTTCCTCTTCATGCACAACCAGGGGGGAAGGTTGTACATCCACACAAACACAGGGCAGGTGCTATGTGTGCTTTTCTGGCTGCCAAACGGATTGACTCCATCGGTGCTCGCGCCCAGCACGATGTTCCTTGGATCATTCCCAAATTCTGGGTGTTCGAAGTTCAACGCTTGCCACTAGCTCCCATCCTTAGGGTGACTTAGCATCTTGTCTTTTTTATTTATCTCTGGATCATTTGCATCATCTTCTCGCTTCTTCTCCTCCCTATCCACGTGCCAACGCAAGAGCTTTGCTACCTTAGGGTCCGCGAAATACCGCTGCAGACGAGGAGTGATCGGAAAGTACCACACCACTTTTCGAGGAGCTTTCTTCCTCTTCTTGTATCGAGTGACGCCGCACACCGGACATATGGTAGACTCCGCGTGCTCGTCCCGATAAATGATGCAATTGTTCATGCACACATGGTATTTCACGTGCAGTAAATCCAGAGGACACACGATTTTCTTCGCCTCCTCGAAACTGGTCGGGCACTTGTTCCCCTTGGGAAGACGTTCGTGCCAGAATGACATGTTCTCGTCGAAGCATGCGTCGGTCATTTTGTGTTTTACTTTCATCTCCAGAGCCATGAGCGTTACTTTCAGGCGGGTATCCTCGGGCCTGCATCCTTCATACAATGGAGTAACCGCGTCTATCTCTAGTTGATCTAGCTTGGCTTTCTCTCGGGCGGCAGCTCTTGCGTTATCCGTCTGCTTGAGAAGCAGCTCTTGAATATGAGGGTCCTGCACCCAGCCCATCGATGGTCCATCGTCGTCTGCTCCGGCATCTTCATCTTCATGATCATGCCCTTCGTCTGCTCCGGCATCTTCCTCATCATCATGTCCGGCATCTTCTACATGATGACTGTGTACTGCATCTACTTCGTGATCATGTCTTGGATTCTTCGTCTTCTCGCCCGCCCTCGCCGCGGTTGTCTTGCTGCCCTTCCTCATTTCTTGCCGGCCGGCCCCCATGGACGACTTCATAATCATCTTCATCACCTTGCCACCGATAGCCATCCATGAAACCACGCAAGAGCAGGTGGTCCCGCACCTGTACGAAATCCGGGTCCATAAGGCTCCTGAGCTTGCATCTTCGACACGGACATCTTATCTCCGTCTCGTTATTTTGAAGCATCTCGGCCTTCGTGGAGCTCAAAAACCTATTCACGATGCCTTCGGTCATCGTGCGGACCATGGTCGCCTGCGGGGTAGAGCAAAACGATATTTTAG
The DNA here is from genome assembly GCF_018294505.1 of Triticum aestivum. Classification (NCBI taxonomy): domain Eukaryota; kingdom Viridiplantae; phylum Streptophyta; class Magnoliopsida; order Poales; family Poaceae; genus Triticum; species Triticum aestivum. The sequence goes on along the minus strand of NC_057799.1, from coordinate 377,374,089 downwards.
AACCAAGAAAAAATTTGGCATGACTTTGCCTAAAAATAGGACCAAAAAGAATGCATAGTACCAAAATTCTTGCCGAAACGGAAATGAATCAACATTCCGGCAAAATATTGGCAACTATCGCATTTCAAATACCGGTACCTGCAAACACAAACATATATGCAACACCACAAACATATGCAACACCACAAACATACATAGATCTAGCTAGGCCATAAAAAGTGCATGTGCACGTTGTTGGAGGGAGAAAAAAGTAGATCTACAACATAAAGAAAGCTTTCCCCTTACTTACCTATCAAAAAAAGGTAATTTAACCACTTAATTTGGATGAATCTATGGTGCAAATGAGGTGAGGAGGAGGAGCCACCCGAGACAAGCTTGGAGGAGGAGGTGGAGAGAATGAAGTGGGGAAAGTGAGTGTGTAGGTGGCTGTCCAAAATATCTAGCTGGTCCCAGGTTACTAATGGCGCACCACCAACAAATGCGCCATTAATAACCCTGGTTACTAATGGCGCACTAGCTGGCGGTGCGCCATTAGTAGTTTTGCAAAAACAAATGATAGTAGTGGCGCACGGGGTGACTGGTGCGCCATTAGTATTTTTGGAAAAAAAAATGTTAGTAGTGGCGCACCATGGTTGTGGTGTGCCATTAGTGTGATAGACACTAATGGCGCACCAGCACACGGTGCACCATTAGTATTTTTGGAAAAAAAAAATTGTTAGTAGTGGCGCACCATAGTTGTGGTGCACCATTAGTGTCTATCACACTAATGGCGCACCAGCACACGGTGCGCCACTGCTATATAGTAGTGGCGCACCGCATGTCTGGTGCGCCATTAGTGTGCATATTGTCTATAGCCCTTTTCCTAGTAGTGTGGGGGCACCCAAACCCATCTAGGGTTACCCCTGGCCGCCGCCTCCTCCTCTAGATCCATCTAGAGGGGCCGGCCCCCTCTCCCCTTCCCCCTATATATAGTGAGGGGGTCGGAGGGCAGCCATACCCTTCCCTTGGCGCAGCCCCCTTCCTCCTCATACATCTCCTCCTCCTCCGTAGTGCTTGGCGAAGCCTTGCCGGAGAACCACGAGCTCCATTGCCACCATGCCGTCGTGCTGCCGGAGTTCTCCCTCAACTTCTCCTCTCCCCTTGCTGGATCAAGAAGGAGGAGATGTCCCCGGGCTGTACGTGTGTTGAACGCGGAGGCGCCGTCCGTTCGGCGCTAGATCGGATCTTCCGCGATTTGAATCGCCGCGAGTACGACTCCATCAACCGCGTTCTTGTAACGCTTCCGCTTAGCGATCTTCAAGGGTATGAAGATGCACTCCCTCTCTCTCGTTGCTAGCATCTCCTAGATTGATCTTGGTGACACGTAGGAAAATTTTGAATTATTGCTACGTTCCCCAACAGAAATCGGTGACACCGAGTTGTTTCATCGGTAGCACTGAAAGGTGTCGGTTTGACCGAAAATGGCAGACCGGTGTGACTGAGTTCAACACAGAGATAACACTTGTCACCTCAGCTCACTAGGCAAATAAGATCTCACAAATATTTGCAAGGACTTAACTGAAGAATTTGCAAGGAATTGGATGTAGGGAATGCAGAACAAAACAGAGAAAAGAAAATCTAGATGAAGTTTTTTTTTGATAAAGGAAGGGGAATAAATATGCAAAGGGCAATATGCAAAAACTCAAAGAAACACTAGGGAACTTCATCTAGAATTGGGCGGTGACAAAGTCACCTATGTTAGAGTATATTAACTAAGGAGTCAAGTGAGAACACTTGATCATAAGTCATACTCATCATTTAAGCTCAAAATGGGGTTACCATTTTTCGTTTAAGCATTTGATGTATTCTCATCTTGTTGAGTTGCTTTGACCTATCACTTTAGGTTAAGCTTCTCTAAGATGGAATGACATACCTTGGGTGGTGGTGTTGATCCTATTCATGTAGTTGAACTTGTGTGAGTTGCTCGAGGTTGATGTAGCTCATCAAGAGTCGGGAGCACCACTTGGAAGTGAGTTCATCTACCTACATGGGTTAGTTTAGTTTTTGCAAGGAAGAGCACTTGTGTATCCAAAATGACAATCATGAAACTTGATACCAAATGAAATTTGATATATATAATTTGTCAAAGGATATGTTGAAGGATTTCATGCTTCCTTGTCATCAACCTCCATTGTGTGGAGACTTGGTGATGTAGAGATTGCTCAAGATGTGAGTGAGTTGCAATCTCATAGATTTAGATTCATCCAAGTACCTACAAGGGTTAGATAACATGCAAGGGTGCAAATATATCGAAGACATATGAATATCATCATAAGAGAATTATCAAGGATTAGTCATAGATTCATGCCTTGCATGTATCCAAATGGAGTTCCTACTCCAAGTTTGAAGCATCAATGATGTTCAATTCTCCTCTCAAACAGCAAAAGACTTTCTCATCAAGCGGTTTGGTGAATATATCCGCTAATTGCTTATCAGTACGAACATGCTTAAGATCAATGTCCCTTTTAGCAACATGATCTCGAATGAAATGATGACGAACTTCAATATGCTTAGTTCGAGAATGTTGCACAGGGTTGTGAGCAATCTTAATAGCACTTTCATTGTCACAAAGCAATGGAACATGTTTCACATTGATCCCATAATCTTTAAGAGTTTGGGTCATCCAAAGTAACTGAGCACAACATGAACCAGCGGCAATGTATTCCGCTTCGGCGGTGGATAAGGATACCGAGTTTTGTTTCTTGGAAGACCAAGACACAAGAGATCTACCAAGAAATTGACAAGTACCCGAAGTGGACTTTCTATCAACCTTGTCTCCGGCATAGTCCGAGTCGGAATAGCCAACAAGATCAAAAGAGGACCTCTTAGGATACCAAATGCCAAAATTTGGTGTATGTATTAAGTATCTCACTATCCTCTTCACAGCCTTAAGATGACATTCTTTGGGGGGCGCTTGATATCGGGCACACATGCACACGCTTAGCATAATATCGGGACGAGAGGCACATAGATATAACAATGATCCAATCATAGAGCGATAAACCTTTTGATCAACCGGTTTACCATCCTTAGTCAAGTCAAGATGTCCACTAGTAGGCATGGGAGTTTTCATACCTTTGCTTTCTTGCATGTTGAACTTCTTGAATAAGTCCTTGGTGTACTTTGTTTGAGAAACAAAGGTGCCTTCCTTAGTTTGCTTGATTTGCAAACCAAGAAAGAACTTGAGTTCACTCATCATAGACATCTCAAACTTCTTTGACATTAGCTTTCCAAACTTCTCACTAAAATGAGGGTTAGTTGAGCCAAATATGATATCATCAATATAAATTTGGCATACAAATAACTCACCATTAACCCTTTTAGTAAAAAGAGTAGAGTCTATCTTTCCAATATCAAAGCCTTTTTCAATAAGGAACTTGGTTAAGCATTTATACCACGCTCTAGGAGCTTGTTTAAGACCATAAAGAGCTTGTGAAGTTTGTAAACATGATCGGGTTTCTTAGGATTGACAAAGCCGGGAGGTTGTTTAACATAAACTTCCTCCTCAATTTCACCATTTAGAAAAGCACTTTTAATGTCCATTTGGTATAAAGTGATATCATGGTGATTAGCATAGGCAAGTAAGATGCGGATGGACTCAAGTCTAGCAACGGGGGCATATGTCTCACCGTAGTCCATACCTTCGACTTGAGTGTAGCCTTGGGCGACTAGACGAGCTTTGTTGCGAACGACTTGACCATCTTCATCTTGCTTGTTGTGAAACACCCATTTGGTACCAATGATGTTGTGGTTGTTGTCGCGCTTCTCGACCAATGTCCACACTTGATTTCTCTCAAAGTTGTGTAGCTCTTCATGCATGGCGTTTATCCAATCCGGATCTTCCAATGCTTCTTCGACCTTCATAGGTTCAATGCTAGAGATGAATGAATAATGTTCACAAAAATTAGCCAAACGAGATTTAGAGCAAGTGATTCTCCCGGTTTGGATATCGTTGTAGATTTGCTCGACGGGATGGTCTTTGGCGACTCTTGCTCGAACTCGTGGGAGCTTTTGCTTGGGTCAGGGTGGAACATCTTCTTCATCTTGTCCTTCTTCTTGGCCTTATTCATGTTAACGTTGTCGTTCTCTTGTCGTGGTGGAGAAGGAGGTTGTTGATGTTCATCTTGGTGTACTTCTTCGTTTTCTTCGTCTTGATGTGTCCCACTCGTGGATGCTTCCATGTCGACTCTTGGTTCACCTTGTCGTGAGGTGGAAGCCTCCACTTGGACGGACGAGGTACTCTCCTTCACCCCCGTTGGACGGATCTTGCCAATAGACAAGTCTTGGATTGCTTCCGAAGGGTCTTTGTCCCCTACATCAATTCGCAATTGCTCTACTTGCGAGCCGTTAGATTCATCAAACTTCACATCTACCGTCTCTTCAACCTTTCGGGTGAAACTATTGTAGACACGGTAAGTGTGAGAGTTTGAGCCATAACCAAGTAGGAAACCCTCATGAGATTTAGGAGCAAATTTAGAACGACGATGCTTATCAAGAATGTAACACTTTGAGCCAAATACTCGAAAGTATCCAACTTGGGGTTTGTTATTGGTGAGGAGCTCATATGCCGTCTTGCCGAGTAGCTTGTGAAGATACAAGCGATTTGTTGCATGACAAGTTGTCTCAACCGCTTCCGCCCAAAAGTGTTTTGGAGTCTTGTACTCATCAAGCATCGTTCTTGCCATCTCAATAAGAGTTCGGTTCTTCCTCTCAACAACTCCATTTTGTTGAGGTGTGTACGTAGCCGAGAACTCATGTGAAATCCCTTCTTCGTCAAGAAAGGTGTCCACATTTGCATTCTTGAACTCCGTTCCATTGTCGCTGCGAACCTTCTTGATCTTCACTTCAAAATGATTTTGGGCCTTCCTAGTGAAGCTCTTGAAGATCTTTTGGACCTGCGATTTATCATCAAGAAAGAACACCCACGTAAATCTTGAAAAATCATCAACTATGACTAGACCAAATGAGTTACCACCGAGACTCTTATAGGCATTGGGACCAAAGAGATCCATATGAAGTAGCTCGAGCGGTCTTCTCGTGGTCATAATGTTCTTCACGGGGTGGCTTCCTCCAACTTGTTTTCCTTCTTGACAAGCACTACAAAGTCTATCCTTGTCAAATATAGCATCTTTTACTCCAAGGATATGATCACCCTTAATAAGCTTATCAAGATTTCGCACGCCCACATGACCTAACCTTCTATGCCACAACCATCCTGTCGAAGATTTAGCAATAAAGCAAGTTCTAGGTTGAGCCTTTTCAGTGAAATCAACAATGTAAAGATCACCTCTACGGATACCGGTAAAGACCATTTTATGACTATCTCTACGAAACACTTGGCAATCTACTTCAGTAAATAGGACATTGAAACCAAAGTCAGCAAGTCTAGATACGGAAAGTAAATTGTAGCCGAGCGATTCAACGAGCATAACATTTTGTATGGGGCTATCATGTGAGATGGCCACCTTACCAAGGCCAACCACCTTACCCTTTGAGTTATCACCGAAAGTGACATACTTTCGAGGGCCGTCGTTTTCAGCAAGCTCACGAAACATATCTTTGTCTCCAGTCATATGATCAGTACATCCACTATCAAGGACCCATTCCTTTCCTCCAGCCATGTAGCCGCGAAGATTAGCCATAAGACCAAAGTGTCTCATCGCATCATCAAGATCATAGTCACTATCATCATCCTCATCATAGTATCCATGTTCAACTTTGTCATGTGATGGATCAATTCCTAGAGAGAGTGATTCATTAGAAGTATGACCATAACAATGTTCATCTCTATGAATTCTAATGACTTCGGAAATGATATTGCTAATAATTCCAACATCTCCTTTGGCACGCATGAGATCACGAAGCTCAAATAGACAATCATCAAACTTAGGATCACTAGTACTCATCCTATTTAAGGCAATAGACTTATGGAGAATCTCATCTAGATTTTTCAAGGAATAATTTGGAAATCGTTCCTCTAGAAATCTCCATATGGTGTAAGCACAATCTAGAGTAGGTAAGCTAGCAATCAAAATTTTAGGCAATCCTCTTACAATAAGATTGATAGTTCTAAGATTGCGAATCATGTCAAGATCCTCATCGGGTGTGGGATGCAAAGGATCAACAATGCGAGCACAAGGAGTAGTAATGTACTTGGTCAAATGATATTCATTGAAAATCTCAAGCATCTCATTTTTCCACTCATGAAAGTACTCTCCATCAAGTATAGGCACTCTATGTCTAAGACTCCCCAACGTAGACTCATCCATCTTCCTCCAAAGGTGTTTAAACCAAGGCAATGGAGACCAATGCTCTGATACCAATTGAAAGGATCGAGAAGAGGTGTCTAGAGGGGGGGTGAATAGACACTACGCAAGAAAAGTTGCAGTTTTTAAATTCGTTAAGTTGAAGTGGAGTTTTAGCACAAGTTCAAACACATGACAAGAGTATATGAGCAGCGGAAAGTAAATCATGCAAGTTGCAAGAATGTAAAGGGATGGGATTGGAGTGTGCAAACGCAATTGGATACACGGAGATTTTTTATCCATGGTTCCAATAGGTGGTGCTATCGTACATCAACTTTGATGGAGACATCAACCCACGAAGGGTAACGGTTGCGCGAGTCCACGGAGGGCTCCACCCACGAAGGGTCCACGAAGAAGCAACCTTGTCTATCCCACCATGGCCATCGCCCACGAAGGACTTGCCTCACTAGGGTAGATCTTCACGAAGTAGACGATCTTCTTGCCCGGACAAACTCCTTGGTTCAACTCCACAATCTTGACGGCGGCTCCCAAGTGACACCTAACCAATCTAGGAGACACCACTCTCCAAGAGGTAATAGATGGTGTGTTGATGATGAACTCCTTGCTCTTGTGCTTGAAATGATAGTATCCCCAACACTCAACTCTCTCTCTCATAGGATTGGATTTGGTAGAAAGATGATTTGAGTGGAAAGCAACTTGGGAAAGGCTAGAGATCAAGATTTATGTGGTTGGAATGGAAAATCTTGACCTCAACACAAGTGTAGGTGGTTCTCTCTCAGAAAATGTATGTTGGAAGTGTAGGCATGTTCTGATGGGGCTCTCCACGAATGAAGAGTGGGTGGAGGGGTATATATAGCCTCCACACAAAATCTAACCGTTACACACAAATCACCAAACTTGGTGGGACCGAATCAGAAAACTCGGTCGGACCGATTTGGTTCATAATGTGACCGTTAGGCATTTCGGTGGGACCGACATGATCAACTCGGTGGGACCGATGTGCTAGGGTTAGGGTAGAGCCTTATCTTGGTTGGACCGATCACACAAACTCGGTGGGACCGATTTGGGTAATAAGCACAACAAAGAGTTGGCCAAGCAAACTCGGTGGGACCGATTTCATATTTCGGTGAGACCGAAATTAATGCAATAGGCAACAGAGAGTTTGCAAGCCCATCTCGGTGAGACCGAGATCCAATCGGTGAGATCAAATTGATTAGGGTTTCTGGTAGTGGCTATGTCATGAGAAATCGGTGGCGCCGGATAGAAAGTTTCGGTGGGGCCGAGTTTGACTTTTGGTTTGGGACATATGTGGATGTGAGAAAGTGGTTGAGGGTTTTGGAGCATATCACTAAGCACTTTGAGCAAGCAAGCCATTAAGCAACACCTCATCCCCTCTTAATAGTATTGGCTTTCCTATGGACTCAATGTGATCTTGGATCACTAAAATAGAAAATGTAGAGTCCTGAGCTTTGAGCTTGAGCCAATCCTTTGTCCTTATCATCTTGAAGGGGTTCCACATCCTCTAGTCCATGCCAGTCCATTATTGAACTCATCTGAAACATACTAGATGAAAAATTAGTCCAACAAGAAATATGTTGACATTAATTACCAAAATCACCCAGGGAGCACTTGTGCTTTCAATCTCCCCCTTTTTGGTAATTGATGACAACATACATCAAAGCTTTAGATAAAGATATAGAGAATAACAAGTAAAGCTTTGGAAAGACATGTAACATGCATAGGCTCCCCCTATATGTATGCAATCATGTAAATATGGAATATACGAGCATGTGAATGCATAAGCATGACAGAGTAAGGAATGTGTTACATGTATCTTGGCTATATGCATCAGAGCAAAAGATGTGAATATAGGAAATGTACCTTCATGCTCATGAGTCCTTCTTGCAAACAGTATGTACAACAGCAAGAAATCCTCATGCACATGAGTGTGATGCGTATACTTACCTTGTGGTCTTGAGTTGGCTTAGAAAGGGATGAACCTGAGTAAACAAGGTTAGATAACGCAGATACATCTACTAGCCAGAGCAAACAAAAGGAACGACAAGAGTAGCAAGATTGGGATGACATGTAGAGTGTGAGCACTGGATACTCTATTAGATATAGACATGTCCCCAAAAGGTAAAGATATGCAATGAATTCGAAGATTTTCTTCTCTTGGATGTCTTGCTCCCCCTGAATCTTGTATGTGATACTGGGAGAAGATAGGGAACAGAAAATCAGAGCAAAGAAAATAGGAAATCAGAGCAAACCAAATAAGCAAACATGAACATGTCTTTTCCCCTCTAAAGACATGTGACTTCTCTCCTCTTTGAATACCAAGCATCTTGGGCTTTTATGTGATTTCTCTCTTCCTTCCTATTTGAAGTATTCTCTTTTCCCCCTTTTGAAGAATTAAGCTTTGATGTGATCTCTCTCCCCCCCTTTGACATCAATTACCAAGAAGGGTTCTTCTTGATTGTGAGTCAAAATATGTTTGGTCCTTGAGTCACAGAGCAAAGCAGCATATAGAGTGTGATGCTGGTAGAGGACAGTGTCGGTGGGAAACGACACCTATGGGATCACAAGAATCCCTACTATGGTTGCCGGGGAGCGCGGTTGTGAGAAGAGCAGGATTAGCAGTCAACACAAGGATCGTTTACCTAGGTTCGGGTCACGAGGATGCGTAATACCCTAGTCCTGCTTTGGTGTGTATTTGAGAGAGTTCTTGAGCTCTCGAACTAGCTATGGTGGCTGCGTAGTTCAAAAGAGCCGAATCCCTCTCCAGTATGCCAAGGGCCTCCTTTTATAGTCGGAAGGGGCTGCCATAGTGGCACACAGGAGGTGGAAAGGCCTACAGTGCTGCGAGCTTATCGCTCGTGTTACAGGACAAGACGCATTTAATGCGTAGCTTAGGTGTCCCTTAGCTTTATTGGGGACGGGAACAAGGCTCGTCCCGTCCGTTGCCGCCTCGCCTTGCTTCGACACGCGCCCAGGCCAGCGGTGCATGCGGCGCCATGTAGGCAGGCAGGCAGCTGAGGTGGCGTGGTGGTAGGGTCCTCGGAGTGAGTCTCGGATTAGTGGGTCCTCGGACAGCCGGACTATATGCTTTGGCCGGACTGTTGGACTATGAAGATACAAGATTGAAGACTTCGTCCCGTGTCCGGATGAGACTCTCCTTGGCATGGAAGGCAAGCTTGGCAATTCGGATCTGTAGATCTCCTCCCTTGTAACCGACTCTGTGTAACCCTAGCCCCCTCCGGTGTCTATATATACCGGAGGGTTTAGTCCGTAGGACAACAACAATCATAATCATAGGCTAGCTTCTAGGGTTAGCCTCTACAATCTCGTGGTAGATCAACTCTTGTAATACTCATATCATCAAGATCAATCAAGCAGGAAGTAGGGTATTACCTCCATCGAGAGGGCCCGAACCTGGCTAAACATTGTGTCCCCCGCCTCCTGTTACCATCCGCCTTAGACGCACAGTTCGGGACCCCCTACCCGAGATCCGCCGGTTTTGACACCGACATTGGTGCTTTCATTGAGAGTTCCACTGTGCCGTCATCATAAGGCTTGATGGCTCGTCTAGTTGTCAAGGACAACATCACCTCTGGGGGAGCCCTGGCTGTAGGCCAAACTCTCCGACTAGGCGGCTTCATCATGACCGCACGTTCGGCCATTGCGCCGACGATGACTTCTTGGGTCATCAAAAATAGCCTCCACGTCGGCTTGGGATTCGCCGAGCAGATGGATCCAATGGAGCTCTCTTCCTTGAACGAGCTCTTGGATCGCATCGCCGCCTTGGGAATCGCTACGGACTATGATCGGATCGGACTTAAACCCGACCAAAGGGAGATTAACTCCGGTCACCCATCAGATAGCGGTGGTGGAGGAGCAATGCAGTGATTCTGCCTCTATCTTGAGGACAAACTATGTCCGGGTTCCCGAGCTCTCCGAGCCGGATACCCATCTACGGGAGGACATGGCCCAAGCTTTGAACCTAGAATCAGACTGCAGGCCAGACCTATTGGGCAACATCCCGGAGCCCGAACTACCAAGCTCGGAAACTCCTCTGCCCCTGGGTCTCAGATCGGGTCAGGGTTCGGACCTAAATCTACCCACCCACCCAGATATAAGTGATCTTTCCCACATTAGACAAGAGCCCCAATAGACAATACATCACTATTGGGCCAGATTCCTCCTTGTAAGGAGCAAGGTTAAGGACTGTCACGAGGAAGACGCAATTTCATTCTTTTGCAAAAATTGCACGGACAAGGGAATCCTCAACGCCATAAGTCTCCATGACATAGCACACTTCGCTGACTTGGCGGCCATAGTATAGAAGTACTGTGCGATGGAAAGCGCCTGGAAAACCCAAACAAAATTCTGGGATCCTCCGGCTCTCACTAAACCCCCCCGTCCGAACTAAAAGGGTGTACTCTCGTAAGTCACCCGATCCAATTACAAAGAAACAAAAGCCCACTACAGGGCGTGGAACCGTATTGGAGGGATGGCTCAATGGGCCATGCAATATTCATAGTACAGCGGATACCATGCCAACACATAGCCTTAGAGCATGTTGGGTACTCCGGCAGGTGGCCAAGAGCGGCGAGGATATCCTCATCAACAATGCAACAGAGCACCATCCCGTGGAAAATAACAATATAGTATTGACAGTCTTCGAGACCTTCGCCTCAAATAATAAGCGTAAGCGAGAACTCCGCAGCCTTGCCGAAGTCTGCCACGTGGCAGCAATAAATCCATGGAGCGACACGGCTATAACCTTCAATGCCAGTGACGAACCTAAATTCCGAACAGCCCGAGCACCAGCCTCCTTGGTCCTTAATCCAATTGTGGACGGCTTCCGGCTTACTAAAGTGCTCATGGACGGTGGCAGCGGATTAAACCTCATCTATGAGGAGACTCTTCGAAAAATGGAAATAGACAAGAGCCGCATTGAGCAAAGCAGCACGACCTTCAGAGGAATCATCCCTAGTCGGGAGGCACGATGTGCAGGAAAAATCACACTAGATGTGGTATTCGGCACGCCGGAGAATTATAGGTCCGAAGAAATCACATTCCGGCCCCATTCAGTAGCGGATACCACGCCCTTCTAGGGCGGGAGGCATTCACGATCTTCCAAGCTATACCCCATTACGGGTACATGAAGCTCAAAATGCCCGGGCCCAATGGAATCACCACTCTAGCTAGTGATCCGGACATAGCACTCCGCGCTGAAAATAAAACCGCCGCACTAGCCCTCGAGGCGTTATCCGAAGCCCTTGTGGCCGAAGAACTAACTGCGCTGCGCTCCACAGTGGACAGGGACGACGTGATACTCGACAAAAGACCCAAGTCCACCTCTTTTAAACCAGCGGACGAAATAGTCAAATTCCAAGTCCACCCAACGGACCCTACAAAAACAGCATCCATCGGGGCACAGTTAAACCCCACAGTAGACGCCGCACTACGGGAGTTCCTGCGCGAGAATTGGGACATCTTCGCCTGGCATCCTTCAGACATGCCAGGAATCCCACGCAGGCTGGCCGAGCATAGCCTTAACATTCTAAAGGGGTTCAAGCCGGTCAAGCAGACTCTTCGGCGTTTCTCTGAGCCTAAGCGACAAGCCATGGGAGAGGAGCTAGCCAAGTTACTTGAGGCCGGATTCATTAGAGAAATAAAACATCCGGACTGGCTAGCAAACCTGGTGATGGTACCAAAGAAGGACAAATCCCGGCGCCTATGTGTCGATTTCAAGGACCTTAACAAGGCTTGCCCCAAGGATCCCTTCCCCCTCCCCGCATCGATCAAATTATCGACGCTACCGCAGGACACGACTCATTGTGTTTCCTCGACGCATACTCCGGATACCATCAAATTAAGATGGTGGAGTCCGATCAAGCCGCAACGGCATTTATCACTCCATATGGCCCCTTCTGTTTTAACACCATGCCTTTCGGGCTCAAAAACACCGGTGCAACCTATCAACGCATGATTCAGGCATGCCTGGAAACACAAATTGGCAAAACAGTGGAGGCATACATAGACGACGTGGTCATCAAAACCAGACACGTCGAATCCTTAATAGATGACTTGAGGCTCACGTACAACAATCTCCGAACATATGACATCAAGCTCAATCCGGAAAAATGCGTTTTCGGCGTGCCCACCAGAAAGCTCTTGGGCTTCATCGTCTCCAGTAGTGGAATTGAAGCAAATCCGGCTAAAATCCGAGCTCTGTAACAGTTGGTTATCCCAATAGACCTCAAGCAAATCCAAAAATTAATTGGATGCGTGGCTGCCTTAAGCCGCTTTATCTCCCGATTAGGAGAAAAGGCACTACCCCTTTATCGCCTTCTTCGACACACCGAACACTTCGAGTGGACGGATGCGGCCACGGCCGGATTGGAAGAAATAAAAGCTGTTTTGGCCACCAACCCAATCTTGGCCGCGCCGAATGTCGGTGAACCAATGCTATTATATATAGCGGCAACACACCAAGTTGTAAGCGCGGTGCTCGTCGTCGAACGAGAGACGGACGGACATAAGTTCCCGCTTCAAAAGCCGGTATACTATGTATCCACTGCCCTCACTCCATGCAAATCACGGTACCCACATTATCAAAAGATAGCATACGCGGTCTTCATGGCATCCCGGAAATTATGACACTACTTTCAAGAGTGTTCAATTATGGTGGCCTCGGAAGTACCACTCAACGACATAATAAATAACCGCGATGCCACGGGCCGGATTGCTAAATGGGCTATCGAGCTCCTCCCGTTCGACATAACATATAAACCACGGCAAGCCATTATGTCACAAGTACTGGCCGATTTCGTCGCCGAATGGACGGAAGCCGAACTCCCTAAAGAGTACGGCGCGTACTCCAATTGGATCATGCACTTTGACGGTTCAAAGATGCTGGCTGGTCTGGGGGCAGGCGTCGTCCTAACATCCCCCACCGGAGATACAGTCCAATACGTACTCCAAATATTATACACAGACTCCAACAATGCAGAAGAATATGAGGCCCTGTTGCATGGTTTCCGGATGGCAGTCTCCATGGGCATTCAACGCCTAGAGGTGTGTGGGGATTTGAACCTTGCAATATCTCAAATAAATGGAGACTTTGATGCCAAGGACCCAAAAATGGTGGCTTACCGCAACGCCGTCCTCAAAATGTCAGCTCGGTTCGAGGGGCTTGAATTCCACCATGTGGTCTGGGAAAACAATTAAGCGGCAGATATCCTCGCCCGCATCGGCGCTAAGCGCGACCCTGTCCCACCTAATATCTTCTTGGAAAGGCTTTTTAAGCCATCCGTAGTATGGGAAGGAGAGACCGACAACAATAGTCTGGACCTGGCCACAACACCAGATACCGAACACTCTGACATAATCGGAGGCTCTGCCACCGAAATAAAGTCTTCGACCCACGTGATTATGGCTGTCATCGCCCTGTGGACAGAACCCTTCTTGGCCTATCTAACTAGGCAAGAACTCCCTGAGGACCCAAACGAGGCACGTTGCATTGTGTGGCGGTCTAAAGCCTACAAGGTCCACGAGGGAGAGCTTTACAAGAAAAGCGCTACCGGAGTACTTCAAAGGTGCATCTCCAAAGAGGAAGGACAACAACTTTTGGCAGAAATTCATGCTGGACTTGGCGGCCACCACGCTGCAGCTCGGGCCCTTGTAAGCAAGGCCTTCCGTACAGGTTTTTACTGGCCGACGGCCCGAGCAGACGCACATGACCTCGTTCAACGTTGCGTCGGTTGCCAGCTTTTTGCAAACCAAAGCCATATGCCACCTACCGCTCTCCAAACAATCCCCATTACTTGGCCCTTTGCGGTCTGGGGGCTTGATATGGTCGGACCCCTTAAAGGGGGAAGCCATAAGAAAAAAAATACTTATTGGTCATGGTGGATAAATTCACCAAATGGATAGAAGCCAAACCAGTTAAAACGGCCGAGTCTGGACCAGTGATAGACTTCATATCCGGGGTTGTACACCGTTACGGCGTCCCCCACAGCATCATCACCGATAACGGCTCCAACTTTATAGCCGACGAGGTAAAAACTTGGTGCAGCAACATGGGCATTAAGCTCGATTATGCCTCCGTCTATCACCCCCAAACAAACGGTCAGGTCGAGCGGGCAAATGGTCTAATTATGAGCGGCATTAAACCCAGATTAGTGCGATCCTTGAAGGAATCAGATACGCACTGGGTCGAGGAGCTCAACTCCGTACTATGGGGGCTGCGGACCATGCCGAATTGCACCACCGGATACACACCGTCCTTTATGGTGTACGGCGCAGAGGCGGTACTGCCCTGCGACATAATTCATGACTCACCTCGAGTGCGCATGTACGAAGAGAAAGAAGCCGAGCTTGATCGGCAGGACAGTTTGGACGCCCTGGAGGAGGAGCATGACGTGGCAAAAGCTTGCTCCGCATTCTATCAGCAACAGGCTCGACGATATCAAAGCAGAGAAGTACGGGCCAAAACGTATAATGTTGGCGAACTCGTTCTACGCCTACCGGAGAAGGAAAAGAACAAACTCAAGCCCAAATGGGAAGGTCCCTTCGTTATTGACAAAGTTCTAACTGGGGGAGCGTACCGTCTGCGGGATGCATCGGACAATCGAATCGAGCCAAGCCCATGGAACGCGGCCAGACTCCGAAGGTTCTACGCCTAGTGCCAGACTCTGTGTTCATCTCCTTACCTCCGTCAATTTTTTATATATCCGTTATCTGTCTTTTCTTTCTTTCTTTCTTCCCTTTTTCTTCACAACCTTAAAAGGTTAAAATGTGTCATGACTACAAAATCTTGACGTGCTAGGCGTGCTCATTATACCTGGGGGCTTCTTCTATAGAAGCTTAATATAATTATGTTCCGGGCTCTATGCCCCCCGCACATGTGTTACTTTTCCACATGTACCTTTTCTTCGCCATTATATGCATCGATATGACTTAAGTTTTGGCCAAGCTGGGTTGCCTGGCTCTTGTGTTTATGCCCTACGTTCTCGTTAATTAGGCTAGGGCATAAGGGGAGCACCTGTGCGATTGTTACTGCCGGGTCAGCCGGATGTGTACCTCAGACTGGGTGAAGCCGAAAGCTAGCGTTCTTAAGGGAATATTCGGTCGGTGAACAAAAGATGACTTTTATTTATTGTAATACATGCCCCCAGATGTTTATATCCCGCGTCTCTTTTCGCAGTTCGGACATGCACATTAATGCATGCGTACCCAGGGAAAGGAACCCTTAACGGAACTATTCTCCCTGGAAGATGTTTCTTACTATCCATGTAATATAACATAGCTAGTTGGGTACTTGTCTGTTCAAGCAATTATGACCCCTACGCCTGGTTTCCACGCTTACCCCGGTTTTTACATAACTGAGCGGGTATTCGGATACACTCCGGACTGTCGGGTCCAGAGGTCGAAGCGAAAAGGTCCACCATGACAAATGATTTACAATCCGGCTAGGGACAATATATGTCACTTGAAGTACACAGTCACTTAGACTGACTAAATTCTTCTTCTATACCATCCAACAGGCTGTCTATCCTACAATCCTGTTGGGAATACTTTGCGGCTAATTTCACTTGGTCATACACCAAACTAACGGGGATCTCTTTCCCATCAGACCCCACAGGTCCGACCTCGGCCATGTGGTTCGGGTCAGCCTTGGAATATCGCGTCTTCACCATGGCCCAGGCTTCCCTTGCACCTTGTCGATAGGCTGATATCTTCCATTATTGGAAGCGCCACCGCGCTCCCCTGAGCATCTCTACAAGCTCCCCCATGCCTCCTGTCAGGGAGGCAGATGGCCACAAGGCTTGGGCAATGCCCTGCATCACCTGCCGTACTTGTTCATGCAGTTGTGAGAGCTCTGGCAGAAGATCACCCATAGACCCGGGCATCTCCTTCGCGGGACGACCCGTCAACATACCTACAGATATAACTCTGTTAGCTGGTTTCTTCGCCGAACTCTGTAAAAGTTCGTTCAAGCACTTACTAAAAATGCCGTGTCGAAGCCGCTTATTCTCCTTTACGGAGTCAGCAAGCTGGGCTCGAACATCTTTCAGTTCAACGCCCAGCCGGGTATTGGCATCTTGGAGATCGTTTTTCTCCCGCCTAACCTGCGTAAGCACGCACTCGCCAGCCTTTAGCTGTCATTGAGCATGTTGCTCATTCCCTCGCACGACCTCCGGATTCACTCCGGGGTCATCTGCAGAATCTATTGTTAGATTTGCATGCATGCTGAATACTAACTGGTACATGCCATTCTTTTCGATAGCAACAAGTGTTACCAGATGAGGCCTTCTCGGACTCGTTTACTGCGGGAACTGCGGCCCGTAGCTGGGCTTTGCACTCCTCCAGCTCTTGAGACAACTGGGTATTCTTCTCCGTAAGAACCTACGCAAACAACGATCCTTAAATCAGTTGTGCCAACTGTTTCAAGTCTCAGGGGCTACTGATATACATAATTATTAGATTTTCTTACCTGTATATCCTTTACATACTGGTCCGTGGCTCTGCCAAGACCATTTTGAGCAGCTCGGATGTACGCGTCTCCTGAGTTGAAGGCATCGAACGCCTCTTGAGAGAAACAAGCGTCGCGGAGTACGGCCCGGCGACGCCTGTGATTCATGGCACTCTCCACTTCCAAATTTGTAGCGGATAGCCTATCCGCATCCTCTATAGGAGGAACATCCGGTGTTGGCCCCACGCGAGCGTTTGCCTCTAAGTCCGGCTCTGTAGCTCGGCTGGTGGAGGCGTGGCCGGCAGGCTCTCCGGATACGGTCCGACGAGCGTTTTTCCTACCAGGAACCATGGACGTTATTATATTTTAAAAGACGACTACCATGGAGCGGGGTTCCTTTTCATACCTCTGCGACGGCGTCTCAGTCCTGACCACCTTCCTTTTAAGCCTACTCGGTTTCGGTGCCCCTTGTTGGTGAGTCATTGCGGGTTTGGCATGGCATCCCGAGGACCTTCCCTGTAAGACACCATATGTGTGCGGTAGGTGAAGTGCAAAAAAAGGGATCCTTCATGGAAGTTGGGACTCCGGTTTTACTTAAATGCGATGCAGGGAGTAGTCCAGGATAATCGGCTATGATGGCCACCAAGGCACCGTCGCAGCTTAATTGATAGAACGTCATGTCAATGAGCTCCACAAATGTGTCCGGATCTTCTTCGAGTCCGGGGTCGAGGGCCCGGTCAGGGTCCTCTGGTTGTGGAGACACGCTGTGGACCTCCCTCACAGCTTTTCGCAGTTCCTGCTATGAAATAGCAAGGTAAATACTTATGACGAAGAATGCGGGAAGGTTCGGAGTAAAAAGTAGCAGCTCACCTAGTTCGGGGGGTTGTACATGGAGAATCCATCCCGTGGCTTAATGCGGATGAACTCCTCTTCCTCTCCTTTATATAAATCAGACAGTATTTTCGCTAGAGTAGCGACGGAGTCCGGTCCCTTACGACCGCAGCGGGTAGCATCGTCTTCTCCATTGAAGTGCCACATGGGTTGTCCCCGATATTGAAGTGGCTCCACCCCCCGCATTATACATATTGACATAACCTTGATTATTGTCAATCCTGATTTGGCCAGCGTTTTTATCCGGCCCATCAGGTAAAGGACTTCTCCGTTGTCTTCCTCCTGGGGGCTCCGAGGGCGCCAGTGATACATCTCCGTTGTATCTATAATTTTTGATTGTTCCATGCCAATATTATACAACTTTCATACACTTTTGGCAAATTTTTATACTATTTTTGGGACTAACATATTGATCCAGTGCCCAGTGCCAGTTCTTGTTTGTTGCATGTTTTATGTTTCGCAGAATATCCATATCAAACGGAGTCCAAACGGGATAAAAACGGACGGAGCTTATTTTTGGAATATTTGGAAAATCTGGGAGAAAGATCAACGCAAAACAGTGTCCGAGGTGGCCACGAGGCAGGGGGCGCGCCCCTGACCCTCGTGGGCCACCCGTAAGGCGGTTGATGCCCTTCTTCGGCCGCAAGAAAGCTAATTTTTGGTAAAAAAATCACGGCGAAGGTTTCAGTCCAATCGGAGTTACGGATCTCCATATATATACGAAACGGTGAAAGGGCAGCAGAGGAGAACGCAGAAACAGAGAGAAACAGAGAGATAGATCCAATCTCGGAGGGGCTCTCGCCCCTCCCACGCCATGGAGACCATGGACCAGTGGGGAAACCGTTCTCCCATCTAGGGAGAAGGTCAAGGAAGAAGAAGAAGAAGGGGGGCTCTCTCCCCCTCGCTTCCGGTGGCGCCGGAACGCCGCCGGGGGCCATCATCATCACCGCGATCTTCACCAACACCTCCGCCATCTTCACCAACATCTCCATCACCTTCCCCCCTCTATCTACAGCGGTCCACTCGCCCGCAACCCGCTGTACCCTCTACTTGAACATGGTGCTTTATGCTTCATATTATTATCCAATGATGTGTTGCCATCCTATGATGTCTGAGTAGATTTTCGTTGTCCTATCGGTGGTTGATGAATTGCTATGATTGATTTAATTTGCTTGTGGTTATGTTGCTGTCCTTTGGTGCCCATCATATGAGCGCGCACGTGGATCACACCATAGGGTTAGTTGTATGTTGATAGGACTAATGTATTGGAGGGCAAGAGTGACAGAAGCTTCAACCAAGCATAGAAATTGATGCATACGGGATTGAAGGGGGACCAATATATCTTAATGCTATGGTTGGGTTTTACCTTAATGAACGTTAGTAGCTGCGGACGCTTGCTAATAGTTCCAATCATAAGTGCATGGAATTCCAAGTCAGGGATGACATGCTAGCAGTGGCCTCTCCCACATAAAACTTGACATCGGTCTAGTAAAGTAGTCAATTGCTTAAGGGACAATTTCGCAACTCCTACCACCACTTTTCCACACTCGCTATATTTACTTTATTGTGTCTTTATCTAAACAGCCCCTACTTTTTATTTACGCCCTCTTTATATTCTTGCAAGCCTATCCAAAAATACCTACAAAGTACTTCTAGTTTCATACTTGTTCTAGGTAAAGCGAACGTCAAGCGTGCGTAGAGTTGTATCGGTGGTCGATAGAACTTGAGGGAATATTTGTTCTACCTTTAGCTCCTCGTTGGGTTCGACACTCTTACTTATCGAAAGAGGCTACAATTGATCCCCTATACTTGTGGGTTATCAAGACCTTTTTCTGGCGCCGTTGCTGGGGAGCCATAGCGTGGGGTGAATATTCTCGTGTGTGCTTGTTTGCTTTATCACTAAGTAATTTTTATTTGCTGTTCTTAGTTGTTCTCTATCTTTAGTTATGGATATGGAACACGAAATACCAAAAAAATTAGGTGTACTTGCTACTCATGGAGATGAGGAACCTCCTAAAACCCTCGATGCTCGTTATGTGATAGATATTACGTACTACTTTGATAATCCTGAGAAAACCCCATTCAATTTGGTAATGGGAGTAACGTTGGATCAACGTGAATACTTTAGGGATTATCGCTTGACACAAAAAGGGAAATTATTATGGGATCAAATTTATATATTGAAGTGGTATGCTCGGCAAGTATGCTTGAGTTATGATTATACTTGTTGCTCTAGGATGAAGGCTCCACACCTTCCTTTTTCATGCAAATTTAATGATAATAAAACCTTAGATTCTTATGCTAATGGTATATATGATTACTATGATGTGGAACAAATAGAAGAATTTGTTGCTTTTAAGGGTGCTTATGAAATTGAATCTTTGTTTGAAAAGTATGAAGCTTTTGATGATGATGTTTATAGGCCTGAAAATTTTGCTATATTGAAATATTGC
The DNA here is from genome assembly GCF_018294505.1 of Triticum aestivum. Classification (NCBI taxonomy): domain Eukaryota; kingdom Viridiplantae; phylum Streptophyta; class Magnoliopsida; order Poales; family Poaceae; genus Triticum; species Triticum aestivum. The sequence goes on along the minus strand of NC_057799.1, from coordinate 377,353,957 downwards.
TATGAGAATTATGAATACATCCTATATTGATGCATTTATTGAGAAAGTCTCCGCTGTCCAAGAAGATACTAATATTTTGCAGGAGTCTATGGAAGAAGGAATTGAGGAAACTGTGAGCTCATTGGATGAAAAAGATGAGGAGGAGATCGAAGAACAAAAGGAGGAAGAGCGTATTAGCTACCCGTGCCCACCTTCTAATGAGAGTAACTCTTCAACTCATACATTGTTTAATTTCCCTTCGTGCTTACCGAAGGATGATTTCTATGATGATTGCTATGATCCCTTGAATTCATTTGTAATATCCCTTTTTGATGAACTTGATGCTTGCTATGCTTGTGGCCAAGATGCCAATATGAATTATGCTTATGGAGATGAATTTGCTATAGTTCCTTATGTTAAACATGAAATTGTTGCTATTGCACCCACGCATGATAGTCCTATTATCTTTTTGAATTATCCCGACTACACTATATCGGAGAAGTTTGTGCTTATTAAGGATTATATTGATGGGTTGCCTTTTACCGTTGCACATGATAATTTTGATGAGTATAATATGCATGTGCTTGCTGCTCCTACTTGCAATTATTATGAGAGAGGGACTATATCTCCACCTCTCTATGTTTCCCACATGATAAAATTGCAAGAAACTGTTTATACTATGCATTGGCCTTTACTATGTGTGCATGAATTGTTCTTTTATGACATGCCGATGCATAGGAAGAGAGTTAGACTTCGTTGTTGCATGATATATGTTACTTTCTGCTCACTACTAAATCACAAATCATTGTTAATTAAAATTGGCTTTGATATACCTTGGGATCCGGGTGGATTCATTACTTGGGCACTATATGCCTAGCTTAATGGCTTTAAAGAAAGCGCTGCCAGGGAGACAACCCGGAAGTTTTAGAGAGTCATTTATTTCTGTTGAGTGCTTTCATAAAGTTTAAAAACAAAAAAATAAAGAGGGGAACCCGAAACTTTTCAAAAAGAAAGGCGAAAGTGAGAAAGACGAGCATTGTTGTAGTGGGAGCTAGCCTTGAACTTTGTTCATGCTCACGGAAACTTTGTGAATCTTGATTACAGAAACTTTTCAACAAAAATAATTATCCCCTTGTACAATTCCATTGTATTATAAAAATAATGTGCCAAGGTTTGCCTTTAGGATGTTTACAATACTTGTTGGTTTGCGCGGTGCAGGACAGAAACTTTGGCTGTAGTGCGCGATTTTTAATTTTTTACTGGAACGTCAAATGGTTCTGATTATTTTTGCACTGTCTTTATATACAATTTTTTTATTGTTCCTAATTTTGGTAGAATATTTCAAGTATCAGAAGTATGGTGAATGTTCAAATTATTACAGACTGTTCTGTTTTAGACAGATTCTGTTTTTGATGCATAGTTTGCTTGTTTTGATGAAATATCGATTTATATCAGTGGATTAAGACATGAAAAAGTTATATTACAGAAGATACAATGCAAAAACAAAATATGAATTGGTTTGCTACAGTACTTAAAGTAGTGATTTGCTTTATTATACTAACGGATCTTACCGAGTTTTCTGTTGAAGTTTTGTGTGGATGAAGTGTTCAATGATCGAGAAGGTCTCGATGTGAGAAGAAGGAAGAGAGGCAAGAGCTCAAGCTTGGGGATGCCCAAGGCACCCCAAGTAAATATTCAAGGAGACTCAAGCGTCTAAGCTTGGGGATGCCCCGGAAGGCATCCCCTCTTTCTTCAACAAGTATCGGTATGTTTTCGGATTCGTTTCATTCATGCGATATGTGCAATCTTGGAGCGTCTTTTGCATTTATTTTTCATTTTTCTTTTATGCACCATGCTGGTATGATATAGTCCTTGGTTTATTTATAGAATGCTCTATGCACTTCACTTATATCTTTGGAGTATGGCTTTATAGAATGCTTCATGTGCTTCACTTATATCATATGAAGTTTGGATTGCCTGTTTCTCTTCACTTAGAAAACCGCCATTTGTAGAATGCTCTTTTGCTTCACTTATATTTGTTAGAGCGTGGGCATATCTTTTGTAGAAATAATTAAACTCTCTTGCTTCACTTATATCTATTTAGAGAGATGACAGGAGTTGGTCATTCACATGGTTAGTCATAAAATCCTACATAAAACTTGTAGATCACCGAATATGATATGTTTGATTCCTTGCAATAGTTTTGCGATATAAAGATGGTGATATTAGAGTCGTGCTAGTTGAGTAATTGTGAAATTGAGGAATACTTGTGTTGAGGTTTGCAAGTCCCGTAGCATGCACGTATGGTGAACCGTTATGTAACGAAGTCGGAGCATGAGGTGTTCTTTCATTGCTTTCCTTATGAGTGGCGGTCGGGGACGAGCGATGGTCTTTTCCTACCAATCTATCCCCCTAGGGGCATGCGTATACTTTGCTTCGAGGGCCAATAAACTTTTGCAATAAGTATATGAGTTCTTTATGACTAATGTGAGTCCATGGATTATACGCACTCTCACCCTTCCATCATTGCTAGCCTCTTCGGTACCGTGCATTGCCCTTTCTCACCTCGAGAGTTGGTGCAAACTTCGCCGGTGCATCCAAACCCCGTGATACGATGCGCTCTATCACACATAAACGTCATTATATCTTCCTCAAAACAGCCACCATAGCTACCTATTATGGCATTTCCATAGCCAGTCCGAGATATATTGCCATGCAACTTCCATCATCATCATATACATGACTTGAGCATTTATTGTCATATTGCTTTGCATGATCATAAGATAGCTAGCATGATGTTTTCATGGCTTGTCCGTTTTTTGATGTCATTGCTATGCTAGATCATTGCACATCCCGGTACACCGCTGGAGGCATTCATATAGAGTCATATCTTTGTTCTAGTATCGAGTTGTAATATTGAGTTGTAAGTAAATAAAAGTTTGATGATCATCATTTTAGAGCATTGCCCCAGGAGGAAAGGATGATGGAGACTATGATTCCCCCACAAGTCGGGATGAGACTCCGGACTTTAAAGATAAATAAAAGAGGCCAAAGAAGCCCCCCCCCAAAAAAGAGGCCAAAGAAGCCCACCAAAAAAAGAAAAAAAGAGAGAAAAAGAGAGAAGGGGCAATGTTACTATCCTTTTACCACACTTGTGCTTCAAAGTAGCACCATGTTCTTCATATAGAGAGTCTCATTGAGTTATCACTTTCATATACTAGTGGGAATTTTCATTATAGAACTTGGCTTGTATATTCCGATGATGGGCATCCTCAAATGCCCGAGGTCTTCATGAGCAAGCGAGTTGGATGCATACCCACTTAGTTTCCAGTTTGAGCTTTCATACACTTATAGCTCTAGTGCATCCGTTGCATGGCAATCCCTACTCCTTACATTGACATCAATTGATGGGCATCTCCATAGCCCGTTGATTAGCCGCGTCGATATGAGACTTTCTCCTTTTTTTATTCTCCACATAACCCCCATCATCTTATGCTATTCCACCTATAGTGCTATGTCCAGGGCTTGCGCTCATGTATTGCGTGAGGGTTGAAAAGGCTGAAGCACGTTAAAAAGTATGAACCAATTGCTCGGCTTGTCATCGGGGTTGTGCATGATTTGAATGCTTTGTGTGGTGAAGATGGAGCATAGCCAGACTATATGATTTTGTAGGGATGAGCTTTCTTTGGCTATGTTATTTTGATAAGACATAATTGCTTGGTTGGTATGCTTGAAGTATTATTGTTTTTATGTCAAATGATAGACTATTGCCTTGAATCACTCGTGTCTTAATATTCATGCCATGATTAGATACATGATCAAGATTATGCTAGGTAGCATTCCACATCAAAAATTATCTTTTTTATAATTTACCTACTCGAGGACGAGCATGAATTAAGCTTGGGGATGCTGATACGTCTCCATCGTATCTATAATTTTTGATTGTTCCATGCCAATATTATACAACTTTCATACACTTTTGGCAAATTTTTATACTATTTTTGGGACTAACATATTGATGCAGTGCCCAGTGCCAGTTCCTGTTTGTTGCATGTTTTATGTTTTGCAGAATATACATATCAAACGGAGTCCAAACGGGATAAAAATGGAAGGACCTTATTTTGGAATATTTGGAAAATCTGGGACAAAGATCAATGCGAAACGGTGTCCGAGGTGGCCACGAGGCAGGGGGCGCGCCCCTGACCCTCGTGGGCCACCCGTAAGGCGGTTGATGCCCTTCTTCAGCCGCAAGAAAGATAATTTTTGGTAAAAAAATCATGGCGAAGGTTTCAGTCCAATCGGAGTTACGGATCTCCATATATATATGAAACGGTGAAAGGGCAGCAGAGGAGAACGCAGAAACAGAGAGAAACATAGAGATAGATCCAATCTCGGAGGGGCTCTCGCCCCTCCCACGCCATGGAGACCATGGACCAGAGGGGAAACCCTTCTCCCATCTAGGGAGAAGGTCAAGGAAGAAGAAGAAGAAGGGGGGCTCTCTCCCCCTCGCTTCCGGTGGCGCCGGAACGCCGCCGGGGGCCATCATCATCACCGCGATCTTCACCAACACCTCCGCCATCTTCACCAACATCTCCATCACCTTCCCCCCTCTATCTACAGCGGTCCACTCGCCCGCAACCCGCTGTACCCTCTACTTGAACATGGTGCTTTATGCTTCATATTATTATCCAATGATGTGTTGCCATCCTATGATGTCTGAGTAGATTTTCGTTGTCCTATCGGTGGTTGATGAATTGCTATGATTGATTTAATTTGCTTGTGGTTATGTTGCTGTCCTTTGGTGCCCATCATATGAGCGCGCGCGTGGATCACACCATAGGGTTAGTTGTATGTTGATAGGACTATGTATTGGAGGGCAAGAGTGACAGAAGCTTCAACCTAGCATAGAAATTGATGCATACGGGATTGAAGGGGGACCAATATATCTTAATGCTATGGTTGGGTTTTACCTTAATGAACGTTAGTAGTTGCGGATGCTTGCTAATAGTTCCAATCATAAGTGCATAGAATTCCAAGTCAGGGATGACATGCTACCAGTGGCCTCTCCCACATAAAACTTGCTACCGGTCTAGTAAAGTAGTCAATTGCTTAGGGACAATTTCGCAACTCCTACCACCACTTTTCCACACTCGCTATATTTACTTTATTGTGTCTTTATCTAAACAGCCCCTACTTTTTATTTACGTCCTCTTTATATTCTTGCAAGCCTATCCAAAAACACCTACAAAGTACTTCTAGTTTCATACTTGTTCTAGGTAAAGCGAACATCAAGCATGCGTAGAGTTGTATCGGTGGTCGATAGAACTTGAGGGAATATTTGTTCTACCTTTAGCTCCTTGTTGGGTTCGACACTCTTACTTATCGAAAGAGGCTACAATTGATCCCCTATACTTGTGGGTTATCAGCCAGCTGCGGCGTTTCTTCAAAGGGGCGTTGTCAAACTCAGGAAGGCCCATCCAAATAGTGTCCGGAAGAGGGACGTCCTCCATATAAAACCACTTCGAAGGCTAGTCTTCGGATGTCTTCTTCGGAGTACCGGACAGGTATCTGGTCCCGGCGATGCACCATATCTCGGCTCCGCCCACTTGATATATTGACCCCTCCTGTGTACGGGGTACGAGGCAGAATAGCCTCTTCCATAGCTCGAAATGAGCTTCGCAGCCCAAAAACAGCTCACAAAGGGCGACGTAGCCAGCGATGTGTAATATGGAGGCGGGAGTAAAGTTATGCAGCTGGAGGCCGTAGAACTCCAGGAGCCCGCGGAGGAACGGATGGATTGGAAATCCAAGCCCCCTTAATAAGTAAGGGACGAGGCATACCCGCTCCCCCATGGATGGGTTGGGAAAGCTCTCCGCTTGCTCTCCGCCGTTGTAAGTGGCCAGTCCGGCTCGAACGGGGACCACATACGCTGGAGGGAGAAATCCCTGGGTCTGTAACTCTACTAATTAGCTGTGGGGGACGGAACACTTCTTCCAATTGCTTGGCTTAGGGCTACGGGAGCGAGAGGAGGAGCTGCGATGGCCGGCCATGATGGGATGGGCTTTTCCGGGCGCGCTCCGATGGATACTCGCTGTAGGATGATGGTGTGATCTGGATCTGAGGATCCCCATCTCTTTAAATAGACGATTTACTTACATGGTTAGGGTGGCAAGTGTAAAAATGCCCCGACTTCTCGCATTCGCTCGACACGTGGAGGATAGCCATTATTAGGCGCAGAAGCTGAGGAGCGGAACGTTCATGGGAAGCCGGACACTACTCGACAGGTACTCAGAATTTGGAGAAGAACCCGCCTTGCAATGCCGAAGACAATCTGCGCGCCGGATTCATCGTCATTGAAGCCTGGTTCAGGGGCTACTGAGGGAGTCCCGGATTAGGGGGTCCTCGGACAGCCGGACTATATGCTTTGGCCGGACTGCTGGACTATGAAGATACAAGATTGAAGACTTCGTCCCGTGTCCGGATGGGACTCTCCTTGGCGTGGAAGGCAAGCTTGGCAATTCGGATCTATAGATCTCCTCCCTTGTAACCGACTCTGTGTAACCCTAGCCCCCTCCGGTGTCTATATAAACCAGAGGGTTTAGTCCGTAGGACAACAACAATCATAATCATAGGCTAGCTTCTAGGGTTAGCCTCTACGATCTTGTGGTAGATCAACTCTTGTAATACTCATATCATCAAGATCAATCAAGCAGGAAGTAGGGTATTACCTCCATCAAGAGGGCCCGAACCTGGGTAAACATTGTGTCCCCCGCCTCCTGTTACCATCCGCCTTAGACGCACAGTTCGGGACCCCCTACCCGAGATCCGCCGGTTTTGACACCGACACTTGGGGACGGCGGTGGAGTCTTGGTCGATGCGGGCCTTGCTGTGGCCCCGCTAACGCCCTCGGCAAGGGCCTTGCCGGGGGCCCGGCAAGGGTCTTGTCGTGGTGTCGCACTCGTCCCCGTTGAGGCGCTTGCCGGGGGTCTTGTGGATCTCCTCGGGAAGGATCATGCCGAGGGTCGCCGTCTTCTGGTTCTCATCTGATCTCATATCTCTATGGTCTTGACAAAGATTTGCATGCTACCACGGAGGTGCCTCTCGAGCCCTAGTTCCAATGTGGTTGGTTGAGTTGGAACCCGTGGGCTCAAGGGTGGCTCGCTCTGTTAGCATCGGGCAAGTTGCCCCGGCAAGGCTCTTGCCGGGGATGCGGAGGCTGCCCCGGCAAGGGCCTTGCCGGGGGAGTCCACCTCGCCCTCTCGCTCTTTGGTATCTTTGGTCTTGGCGTTGCCTTGGCCATCTTGTGCTTCGGCTTCTCTCCGGCTCCCCTCCTCTGCCCTACTTAGTGTGGCCGTGGCGCACGGCTCTGACTGCCCGTGCACAAGTAAAGGGGTACAAAGGTGTGCCCCTACTTTTGTACACCGACAGGATCCCCCGGGCCTGGGCCACACATAAGCGCGACACGTTGTTGGGCCAGGCCTAGAACGGTGCGCGGGCAGGCGGGGCGGATTTTCACCGCAGTAACGCTTCGTCCGTTGCCCTTCCCCACGACCCGCGTTGAACGCGCGTCGTGGAGGATCGTGCGTGACGTGGGGGGCATGCGTGGGGCGGTTCTCGCACGCATGCGTCACATCGTGGTAAAGAGGCGGCTCGCGCCTTCCCCATAAAAAGAGGGAGGCGTGGAGGCGCGGTTCATTTACTGGATGGACTTGGGTCGCAGTCTTCAAGGCGCCCATGCCCCCCCGAACACAGGGCGGGGAACGGTCGCCTCACCCGTCTTTTCGACCCTGCTCGCTCGCCACACGCCCTTCATGCAAGTGGCAGGCGTTGGAGGCGGGAAACCGGGCCGTCGTTGATTGGGGCAGCGAGTCGGTCCTGATTCCCTGCGCCTCCGACGGCTGGATTGGCTGAGTGGGGCGGCCGAGCCTCGACCCCGCCCCTTTATATGGAGGGGGGAGGGGCGTCGTCCCACATTCCGTCAGCATCCATCCTCCTCCACCTCTGCTTCTTTCTTCCACCTGCCATGGCGAGAGGAGGCGTTGGGCCTTCGACGGTGGCGGCGAGGGTTCTGCTCGTCAGCGCGTCCCTCCTTCCCACAAACCCGTGGCAGCGGAGCCAGCCATGAGAGGAAGGGGGAGGGGGCGGGCCGAGGTCGCCGAGGCGGTCGGGGGAGAGGAGGACGAGGTGGCGCGGCGGCCGTGCCTCCGCCAGCGGTGCCTCCCGCGATGGAGGTTCACGTCGGCGACCAGCCGCGCGAGTTCTTCATCAGCCTGCGCCGGCCACCGCGTCGTCGTCTCCGCCTTCCCACCCCCTTCGCTGAGGAGATGGATCTCGATCTGCCCCAGACCCTCAGATTGCACATGAGGGGCTGCGGGACCGGCGGTACGCGGGTCGACGTCGACTTCCCCGCTCCGCATGTTATATATCTTCGTCGTGGATGGAAGACATTTGCTCGCATCCATAGCCTGACGGTGGGGCTCGTCCTCTACTTCAAATTAATGGAGGGCGGCCTACTCTCCGTCAAGGTCTTCGGAGATCTTGGAACTCGCCTGAAGTGCTGTGTGGAGAGCTCCTCTGACGATGAAGATTCCTCCTCGAGCGGGAGTGACGAGGAGGACAGCGACATCGACGACGAGGGAGTCGGGCGTAGGATGCCGACCCCGACTTTGACTGATCGCGTCGCCCCTCCCTCGGCCTCGCGCCCTGCCGAGGGCCTTCCTCGTCAAGCTCTCCATCGGCGCGTTGGGCGGCTGGCGTAGGAGGGCCAGAGAAGGCGAAGAAGGCGGGCGACGGTCGTCAACTCGGAGTACGCGGGTGCTACCTCTTGAGCACTGCGTTGGTTTTCCCTTGAAGAGGAAAGGGTGATGCGGTAAAGTAGCATAAGTATTTCCCTCAGTTTTTGAGAACCAATGTATCAATCCAGTAGGAGACCACGCTCGAGTCCCACGCACCTACACAAACAAATAAGAACCTCGCAACCAACGCGATAAAGGGGTTGTCAATCCCTTCACGGTCACTTACGAGAGTGAGATCTGATAGATATGATAAGATAATATTTTTGGTATTTTTATAATAAAGAGAAATAAAGATGCAAAGTAAAATTAACGGCAATAGGAATAGCTAAGTGTTGGAAGATTAATATGATGGAAAATAGACCCAGGGGCCATAGGTTCACTAGTGGCTTCTCTCAAGAGCATAAGTATTACGGTGGGTGAACAAATTACTGTCGAGCAATTGATAGAATTGAGCATAGTTATGAGAATATCTAGGTATGATCATGTATATAGGCATCACGTCCGTGACAAGTAGACCGAAACGATTCTGCATCTACTACTATTACTCCACACATCGACCGCTATCCAGCATGCATCTAGAGTATTAAGTTCATAAGAATAGAGTAACGCTTTAAGCAAGATGACATGATGTAGAGGGATAAACTCATGCAATATGATATAAAACCCATCTTGTTATCCTCAATGGCAACAATACAATACGTGCCTTGCTGCCCCTGCTGTCACTGGGAAAGGACACCGCAAGATTGAACCCAAAGCTAAGCACTTCTCCCATTGCAAGAAAGATCAATCTAGTAGGCCAAACCAAACTGATAATTCGAAGAGACTTGCAAAGATAACCAATCATACATAAAAGAATTCAGAGAAGATTCAAATATTGTTAATAGATAAACTTGATCATAAACCCACAATTCATCGGTCTCGACAAACACACCGCAAAAGAAGATTACATCGAATAGATCTCCAAGAGAATCAAGGAGAACTTTGTATTGAGATCCAAAGAGAGAGAAGAAACCATCTAGCTAATAACTATGGACCCGAAGGTCTGACGTAAACTACTCACACATCATCGGAGAGGCTATGGTGTTGATGTAGAAGCCCTCCGTGATCAATGCCCCCTCCGGCGGAGCGCCGGAAAAGGCCCCAAGATGGGATCTCACGGGTACAGAAGGTTGCGGCGGTGGAATTAGGTTTTCGTGGATGCCCCTGATGGTTTGGGGGTACGTAGGTATATATAGGAGGAAGAAGTACGTCGGTGGAGCAACGTGGGCCCCACGAGGGTGGAGGGCACGCCTGGGGGGGAGGGTAGGCGTGCCCCCTGCCTCGTGCTCTCCTCGTTGATTTCTTTACGTGGACTCCAAGTCCTCTGGATCACGTTTGTTCCGAAAATCACGTTCCCGAAGGTTTCATTCCGTTTGGACTCCGTTTGATATTCTTTTTCTGCGAAACACTGAAATAGGCAAAAAAACAGCAATTTGGGCTGGGCCTCCGGTTAATAGGTTAGTCCCAAAAATAATATAAAAGTGTATAATAAAGCCCATTAAACATCCAAAACAGAATATAATATAGCATGGAACAATAAAAAATTATAGATACGTTGGAGACGTATCAAGCATCCCCAAGCTTAATTCCTGCTCGTCCTCGAGTAGGTAAATGATAAAAACAGAATTTTTGATGTGGAATGCTACTTACCATAATTTCAATGTAGTTCTTCTTATTGTTGCATGAATGTTCAGATTCGATATGATTCAAGATAAAAGTTTAATGTTGACATAAAAACAATAATACTTCAAGCATGCTAACCAAGCAATTATGTCTTATCAAAATAACATAGCCAAAGCAAGTTATCCCTACAAAATCATATAGTCTGGCTATGCTCCATCTTCCCCACACAAAATATTCATATCATGTACAACCCCGGTTTTAGCCAAGCAATTGGTTCATACTTTTTAACGCGCTTCAGCCTTTTCAACTTTTACGCAATACATGAGCGCAAGCCATGGATATAGCACTATGGTGGAATAAGGTATAATGATAGGGGTTATGTGGGAAGACAAAAAAGGAAAGTCTCACATCGACGAGGCTAATCAACGGGCTATGGAGATGCCCATCAATTGATGTCAATGCAAGGAGTAGGGATTGCCATGCAACGGATGCACTAGAGCTATAAGTGTATGAAAGCTCAAACAAAAGAACTAAGTGGGTGTGCATCCAACTTGCTTGCTCATGAAGACCTCAGGCATTTGAGGAAGCCCATCATTGGAATATACAAGCCAAGTTCTATAATGAAATTTCCCACTAGTATATGAAAGTGACAAAATGAGAGACTCTCTATCATGAAGATCATGGTGCTACTTTGAAGCACAAGTGTGGTAAAAGGATAGTAACATTGTCCCTTTTCTCTTTTTCTCTCATTTTTTATTTGGGCCTTTTTTATGGCCTCTTTTTCTTAGTCCGGAGTCTCATCCCGACTTGTGGGGGAATCATAGTCTCCATCATCCTTTCCTCACTTGGGACAATGCTCTAATAATGATGATCATCACACTTTTATTTACTTACAACTCATGAATTACAACTCGATACTTAGAATAAGATATGACTCTATGTGAAAGCCTCCGGAGGTGTACCGGGATATGCAATGAATCAAGAGCGACATGTATGAAAGAATTATGAACGGTGGCCTTGCCACAAATACGATGTCAACTATATGATCATGCAAAGCAATATGACAATGATGGAGCGTGTCATGATAAACGAAACGGTGGAAAGTTGCATGGCAATATATCTCGGAATGGCTATGGAAATGCCATAATAGGTAGGTATGGTGGCTGTTTTGAGGAAGGTATAAGGAGGTTTATGTGTGATAGAGCGTATCATATCACGGGATTTGGATGCACCGGCGAAGTTTGCACCAACTCTCAAGGTGAGAAAGGGCAATGCACGGTACCGAAGAGGCTAGAAAATTGCAGAAAGGTAAGTGTGTGTATAATCCATGGACTCACATTAGTCAGAAAGAACTCATATACTTATTGCAAAAAATTATTAGCCCTCGAAGCAAAGTACTACTACGCATGCTCCTAGGGGAAGGGTTGGTAGGAGTTAACCATCGCGCGATCCCGACCGCCACACAAAGGATGACAATCAATAAATACCTCATGCTCCGACTTTGTTACATAACGGTTCACCATACGTGCATGCTACGGGAATCACAAACTCCAACACAAGTATTTCTCAATTTCACAATTACTCAACTAGCACAACTATGATATTACCACCTTTATATCTCAAAACAATTATCAAGCATCAAATTTCTCATGATATTATAATTAAAGCAAATTGCCATGCTGTTTTAAGACTCTCAAAATAATATAAGTGAATCATGAGAGATCAATAGTTTCTATAAAACAAATTCACCACCATGCTCTAAAAGATATCAGTGAAGCACTAGAGCAAAAACTATATAGCTCAAAAACTATAAGTGAAGCACATAGAGTATTCTAATAAATTCCGATTCATGTGTGTCTCTCTCAAAAGGTGTGTACAGCAAGGATGGTTGTGGTAAACTAAAAATCAAAGACTCAATTCATACAAGACGCTCCATGCAAAACACATATCATGTGGTGACTAAAAATATAGCTCCAAGTAAAGTTACCGATGGAAGTAGACGAAAGAGGGGATGCCTTCCGGGGCATCCCCAAGCTTTGGCTTTTTGGTGTCCTTAGATTATCTTGGGGTGCCATGGTCATCCCAAAGCTTAGGCCCTTGCCACTCCTTGTTCCATAATCCATCAAATATTTTACCCAAAACTTGAAAACTTCACAACACAAAACTTAGCAGAAAATCTCGTGAGCTCCGTTAGCGAAAGAAAACAAAACACCACTTCAAGGTACTGCAATGAACTCATTCTTTATTTATATTGGTGTTAAACCTACTGTATTCCAACTTCTCTATGGTTTATAAACTCTTTTACTAGCCATAGATTCATCAAAATAAGCAAACAACACACGAAAAACAGAATATGTCAAAAACAGAACAGTCTGTAGTAATCTGTAACTAACGCAAACTTCTGAAACTTAAAAACATCTACCAAAATAGGGAGACCTAGAAAATTTGTTTATTGATCTACTGCAATTGGAATCAGTATTTTATCACATTCTGGTGATTTTTAACAATTGTTTTCGTGAATAGAAAGTTTCTGGAATTTTCAGCAAGATCAAATAACTATCATCCAAGAAGATCCTATAGGTTTAACTTGGCACAAACACTAATTAAAACATAAAAACAAATCTAACCAGAGGCTAGATCAAATATTTATTCCTAAACAGAAGCAAAAAGCAAAAAACTAAAATAAAATTGGGTTGCCTCCCAACAAGCGCTATCGTTTAACGCCCCTAGCTAGACATAAAAGCAAGGATAGATCTAGGTATTGCCATCTTTGGTGTTCAAATTCTTAATGGAGTTATGCTCGGTGATCCTTTGATCTAAAGCGTCCAGCCGCTTATTGCAAAGTGTAATCAAATTATTCATGCGGTTGATATTTCCACCAATACTTTTAAGAGGTTCAACAAATTTTTGCAATTCACATAATTTCTCTAGAATTTGAGTTCCTTCTTGGGTAAGGGATGATCCTTTTTGCAGGGGGAGTACTCCCACTATCCCCTCTATAATTTCATAAGCGAATCTAGGATCAATATCAATAAAACTACCTTTGGCGGAAAAATCGAGGAGTTGTCTATGGGATAAGGTTAGCCCAACATAAAAATTGCGAAGTAAAATTTTGAAATCTCCCTCTATATTGCAACTACGATAAGATTCTAGCATCCTAAACCAAGCATCTTTTAAATTTTTCCCTTGTCTTTGCTTGAAGTGGAGGACTTCAAAGTCGGGAGACGAAGGGATAAAGAACGAACTGGCCATGGCAACGAGCACACAAGAGGCAAGCGAAAAAGAGGCGAACGGAAAAGAGAGGGCGAATAAAACGGCAAGGGTGAAGTGGGGGAGAGGAAAATGAGAGGCAAATGGCAAATAACGTAATGTGAGGGATAAGAGTTTGTGATGGGTACTTGCTATGTCTTGACTTGTGCGTAGACTCCCCGGCAACGGTGCCAGAAATCCTTCTTGCTACCTCTTGAGCACTGCGTTGGTTTTCCCTTGAAGAGGAAAGGGTGATGCAGTAAAGTAGCGTATGTATTTCCCTCAGTTTTTGAGAACCAAGGTATCAATCTAGTAGGAGACCACGCTCGAGTCCCACGCACCTACACAAACAAATAAGAACCTCGCAACCAACGCGATAAAGGGGTTGTCAATCCCTTCACGGTCACTTACGAGAGTGAGATATGATAAGATAATATTTTTGGTATTTTTATAATAAAGAGAAATAAAGATGCAAAGTAAAATTAACGACAATAGAAATAGCTAAGTGTTGGAAGATTAATATGATGGAAAATAGACCCGGGGCCCATAGGTTTCACTAGTGGCTTCTCTCAAGAGCATAAGTATTACGGTGGGTGAACAAATTACTGTCGAGCAATTGATAGAATTGAGCATAGTTATGAGAATATCTAGGTATGATCATGTATATAGGCATCACGTCCGTGACAAGTAGACCGAAACGATTCTGCATCTACTACTATTACTCCACACATCGACCGCTATCCAGCATGCATCTAGAGTATTAAGTTCATAAGAACAGAGTAACGCTTTAAGCAAGATGACATGATGTAGAGGGATAAACTCATGCAATATGATATAAACCCCATCTTGTTATCCTCAATGGCAACAATACAATATGTGCCTTGCTGCCCCTGCTATCACTGGGAAAGGACACGACAAGATTGAACCCAAAGCTAAGCACTTCTCCCATTGCAAGAAAGATCAATCTAGTAGGCCAAACCAAACTGATAATTCGAAGAGACTTGCAAAGATAACCAATCATACATAAAAGAATTCAGAGAAGATTCAAATATTGTTCATAGATAAACTTGATCATAAACCCGCAATTCATCGGTCTCGACAAACACACCGCAAAAGAAGGTATATATAGGAGGAGGAAGTACGTCGGTGGAGCAACGTGGGCCCCACGAGGGTGGAGGGCGCCTGGGGGGGTAGGCGCGCCCCCTGCCACGTGCTCTCCTCAGTGATTTCTTTACATGGACTCCAAGTCCTGTGGATCATGTTTGTTTCGAAAATCACGTTCCCGAAGGTTTCATTCCGTTTGGACTCTGTTTGATATTCTTTTTCTGCGAAACACTGAAATAGGCAAAAAAACAGCAATTTGGGCTGGGCCTCCGGTTAATAGGTTAGTCACAAAAATAATATAAAAGTGTATAATAAAGCCCATTAAACATCCAAAAAAGAATATAATATAGCATGGAACAATAAAAAAATATAGATACATTGGAGACATATCAGCGGGCACCGACGCCTTCGTCGCGTATTGTTGGGCCGTTGCCTCATCTTCCACCCCTCCGCTGGCACCGGGATGCTCTCTTGGTGCCTTCTGCTTCTCGCACCTCACCTAGGCGCTCCTTTCGCCCTCCTGTTGTCTTGTTTCACCTCTTGAGGAGAGGGACAAGAATGGGATTACGGGCACCTTATCTCTTTTTAGTTTGTAAGCCTGCGGGCACTTGGTACTTTTTAGACTTGTAATCCCCTTGCTCATGTTTTTTATTCCGTACGAACTATACCTGTATGGGACATTTTTAAAGAAAAAGGGTGTTTGCCGGGTTCTTTGTGCGTGAGCGAGGCCCATGGCAAGGACGAATCCTTGTTATTTCTAAGGTAAACATTGTTGCCCGGCAACAGGCCTTGCCGTAACCCCGCTTTGGTCGACCATTCTCACGCTCTTGGCGGAGGCAGGGCGAAGCAGGGTTAGGCCCCTCATTCATTTCTCTTGCCACCGTGACTACGACCAAGTTCCAACCCAGGGGATAGCTCTTGGGTACGGGAAAAGGGGAGCACGGTGGTTTTAAGAATATAAACGAGGTTTCATATGTCCCAGTTCTATACGGAAGTGCATAACAGGGGATAAAAGACTTATCTGAATCCGCAGCCCCCGGCAAACTTGGCTTTCCGTGGTTGGATCCTTGTGTCTTCAGCCCCTGGCGATCCTGGCTTGCCGGGGCCGGAGCGCCGGTCCATCCTCTTTCTCCCAAGCGGCTCAGGAGATATGTCCACGTGCTCTTCAAACCAAAGAGGACAGAAAGACGCACACTCGACCTCTAGGCTAGGGGTTAGTCGCCGCTAAGCACTATCAACCCTAACCGAGGAAGAGACTTAACCTAGCATGCATGCTATAACTTAGGGCGCCAGCGCTTCATTTATTTATTCTCAGGGTCTGCGCCTGGCTTTGTACAGAGGGTTACATGCCTTGCCGGCAAAGCTTGTACAAAAGGTGGCTTGCCAGGGGGCCCGACAAGCCGCGCCTTATGGGTAAAACTTGCGAAGATGCTCGATGTTCCAGGAGTTGCTCACTGGGACAGCATCTTCGGTCTCTAGGCGGACTGCGCCGGGCCTGGTGACTCGTATGATCCGATAAGGGCCTTCCCACTTCGGTGTCAACTTGTTGGTATTCTTGGCCGACTGAACGTGTCGAAGAACAAGGTCGCCTTCCTCAAAGCTTCGGGAATGAACCTTGCGGCTATGGTAGGGGCGCAAGGCTTGTTGGTAGCATGCTTCTCTCACAGCTGCCCGAAGACGATCTTCCTCAAGGAGCGTTGCGTCATCTTGCCGCAATTGCTCTTGCTCAAGCTCGTCATAAGCGAGCACTCGAGGTGACCCGTATGTGAGTTCTGTGGGGAGAACTGCTTCTGCCCCGTATACTAGGGCAAAGGGTGTCTGGCCGGTGGCTCGATTTGGCGTCGTCCTGATCGACCAAAGAATGGCCGGCAACTCATCGATCCAGCGCCTTCCGCTCTTGTGCAGCTTGTCAAAAGTCTTTGTCCTCAGGCCTCGCAACACTTCAGCATTTGCCCTCTCCGCTTGGCCGTTGCTCCGTGGGTGTGCCACGGAGGCAAAACAGACCTTGCTGTCGAGGTCTTGGATGTATTGCATGAAGGTGTGGCTTGTGAACTGCGTGCCGTTGTCGGTGATGACTCTGTTTGGCACACCAAAACGGCAGACTAGTCCCTTGAAGAACTTGACGGCTAACTGTGCTGTCACCTTCCTCACTGCTTCCACCTCCGGCCACTTTGTGAACTTGTCGATTGCAACGTACAAGTATTCAAAGCCCCCGACAACATGGGGGAAGGGGCCCAGTATGTCGAGCCCCCAGACCGAAAATGGCCATGAGAGAGGGATTGTTTGAAGGGCTTGAGCTGGTTGATGAAGCTTCTTTGAATGGAACTAACACGCTTCACACTTGGTTACTAGTGCTGTTGCATCCTGGAGGGCAGTGGGCCAGAAGAAACCCTGCCAGAACGCCTCATCGGCAAGGGCCCTCGACCCTATGTGGGAGCCACATATGCCTCCGTGTATCTCCGCCAACAGCTCCAGTCCTTCCTCCCGGGGAATACACTTCAATTTCACACCGTTCGGTCTCTTTCTATACAGGACGTCATCGACGAACTGATACATTGCAGACTGACGGGCTACTTTCTCCACTTCTTCCTACTCCTCAGGAAGCTCCCCTGTTTGGAGGAATCGGACGGTATGCTGCGCCCATGCCGGAGCCCGGGGCTGGACGGCAAGGACCAAAGGCATTTATTCTGCCATGGGAGCGGCCGTCTCTACGGCCAGGGCTTGACGGCCTGCCGGAGTCGGTCGCTCCTTGGCAGGCTCAGGGCCCACGGCAACACCCTTGTCGGCAGCTCCTGGGGGCTCGGTGGGAAAGTACTTGCCGGGGCCTGATTTCCTCCGCTTGTTCTGCTCCGTTGATGGTTCGACGGATGGTTGAGTCAACCGAAGCAAAAAGGTACCTGGTTCCACAGGTAGCTTGAATGCTGCACGCTTTGACAGGTAGTCAGCGATGTCGTTCTCCGCTCAGGGAACGTGCTCCGCTTGTATACCGTCAAAGCGCTCTTCCAGCTTCCTCACCTCATCTACGTAGGCCTCCATCAACGGGCTCTGATAATCCTTGTTGACTTGTCTGACGACAAGCTGTGAATCACCCGGGACGATGAGCTTTTTTACTCCGAGGTCTGCCGCGATCCTGAGACCGGCAAGCAATCCCTCGTATTCAGCAGTGTTATTGGTGGACATCTCCCTGGGAAAGTGCATCTAGATTACATACTTGAGGTGCTCTCAAGTGGGTGCGACGAGCAGCACACCAGCACCGACACCTTGCAGCGAGAAAGCTACGTCAAAGTACATAATCCAATCGCGAGCTGTTTCCTTGCCGGGGAGAGTGGTCTCTTGGATCTCTTCATCGGGCGTTGAGGTCCATTCTGCAATGACTCCGCCAGGACTCTGCTCTGGATGGTTGAAGTACTTTCAAACTTCAACCCAAAGCTTGACAATTCCAAGGCCCACTCCACAATCCTTCTGGTTGCGTCTGGGTTGTGCAGTATCCGTTGCAACGGGAGGCGGGTGATGACGGTGATCTCGTGGGCTTGGAAGTAATGACGCAGCTTCCTCAAGGCCATAAGGAGGCCGAAGAGCAATTTCTGCACACCGGAGTACCTTGACCTAGCCCCCTGCAAGAGGGAGCTGACAAAGTAAACCGGGTGCTGCATCATCTTCTTCTTCTGCACCACCTCATTTGGCCGCACGGGCCCCGCCCTGACGGCGTCAGTCTCTGCCGGGAGCCTTGCCTTGCCCGCACCAGGCCCTGCCGGGGGAGTCTCTGACTTGCCGTCCGCCGGTCCTACCGTTGCCACTGCCTCTTCGTCAATCTTCCTCTGCGCCACTAGCGCGGCACTGACCACTTGGTTCGTCGCCGCCAGATACGGCAGCAACGGTTCTTGTGGTTTTGGTGCAACTAGTATCGTCGTAGAGGAAAGGTATCTCTTCAGGTCTTGCAACGCCGGTTCGGCCTCTGGGGTCCACTCCATTGGGCCCACCTTCTTCAGGATCTTGAAAAAAGGAAGGGCGCGCTTGGCAGACTTGGAGATGAATCGGCTCATGGCGGAAACGCAGCCAGTGAGCCGAAGCACATCCTTGATCCGCTTGGGCGCCTCAATCTGCTCGATAGCCTTGATCTTGTCTGGGTTTGCCTCGATCCCATGCTGCGACACGAAGAACCTGAGAAGTTTGCCGGACGAAATGCCGAAGACACACTTCTCAGGGTTCAGCTTGAGGTTGATCTTGCGCAGGTCTTCTTCTTCCCTCCTGGGGCTTCAGCGGCAGGAGCAAGTGCCTTGGTGGCAACTGCTGCAACTGCTTCCCGGTGCGCAGATCAGCGCATCCTTCTTGTCGGAGGGGACGGTGATGATGTTCATCAGCCCACGCATCTTCAGCATGTTGTAGGCATAGTGCGCCGCCGCCATGAACTTGGCCAGTGCCAGGCGGCCGAGGATCCCGTTGTAGGGCAAGGGGATCTCGGCTACGTCGAAGACAATCCTCTCCGTCCTGTAGTTCAGCTCACCTCCAAATGTCACGGTCAACGTGACCTTCCCCTTTGGCTGGCTCCTCCCCGGGTTGACCCCTTGAAACGTGCCCATTTCCTCGAGGTCTCCATCAGGAATTTGCAGCCTTTTGATCACAACGGGTGAGATCAAGTTCAGACCGGCCCCGCCGTCAACTAGCATCTTGTTCACCTTGAGGTTGCGTATCGTTGGTGAAACCAACAACGGCAAACACCCGACCGCAGTTGTGCGGTCAGGGTGATCCTCGGTGTCAAAGATGAGGGGCGTGCTGGACCACTTCAGCGGCTTCTGAGCGTCGAACGAGGGCTCCACCGCTGTAGTCTCACACGCCCACTATTTGAGCTGGCGGTGAGAAGTATGCAGTGAGGCGCCACCGTCGACGCACATGTCCTCTGTAGCCTTCTGGAACTCTTGCTCGCCGGACTCGTCGTCCTCGTCATGATCATCATCTTCTTGCTTCTTGTCGCTGCCCCGAGCGGGCCTCTCTTGTTGGTTATCCTTGCCGCGGCGGCCTCCTTGGCCGCCACGCTTCTTGCCGGATCCCTCGACACCATCCTGGCCCTTCTCCTTGTCCCACCTCTCGTACTCAGCTTTTTGCTTCTCAGCAAGCAGCTCGACCTGTCGGCAGTTCTAGAGGTCGTGGCCCTTGGTGCGGTGGATCTTGCAGTACTGCTTGTCGGAGCTTCCTGGCTTGTCGGCAGCCGCCAAGGCCTGGCAGGCGGCGCACCCGGCAGTCTCCTTGCCGGGGTCGTCTGCCTTGGCCTTCTTGGCAACACCGGTGCTGTCGGATCCCTCGACGGCAAGCACGGTCTTGCCCTTGCGTTTCCTGTTGTGACGCCGACCCTTCTTCGTCGGGGCGGTGGTGTCTTCATCTGTAGAGTCAGTTTCCGCGCCGGGGTACTTCCTTCCCTCTTCAGCCCGGGCGCACCTATCGGCCAGAACATAAAGTTCGGCCACATCCTTAACCTTGTTCATCGCCAGCTCTTCGCGCATCTTGCGGTTGCGCACGTTCTGATGGAATGCGCTGATCACGGCGGCGCGATGAACATCGGGATGTTGTACTGCACCCGGCTGAACCTCTGGATGTACTTGCGCAGGGTTTCCCCTTTCTTCTGGGGAATGATATGCAGATCACTGGCCTAGCCATGAGCTTGGTGGCCCCCGATGAAGGCACCAACGAACTCATGGCACAGATCCGACCAAGAAGAGATGGAATCCGTCGGGAAGTGCATCAACCAAGACATGACGTTGGGCTTCAGTGCCAACGGGAAGTAATTGGAAAGCACCTTGTCGTCGCGAGCTCCGACAGCTTGCATCGCGATGGTGTAGATGCTGAGGAACTCTGATGGATGGGTCTTGCCGTTGTACTTCTCGCCAACGTCGGGCTTGAACGTGCGGTGGGGCGGCCACTGGAACTGCCGCAGCTCACGGGTAAAAGCTGGGCAACCCACCTCGTAAGGTAGGCCGCTGGAGCTCCCCGGCGCTGGGTGGTCCATAGTGGGTCCTGCCCGCTTGTCCGACTGGTGGCGCGTATCGCGCTGGCGCTCGATAGTGGTTCGAGCATCTTCGTGGGCTCATTCTCGAAGAACTTGGTATTGGTCGCGGTGGGTCCATGGGTCGGATGACGCTATGGAAATATTATCACAAGCGTCATCGCGACGGACCAACACCCGCGGTGGCTGGCGTGGAGGAGGAGAGTGCACCGTGGCTGCAGCACCCCCGGCCCCTCCACCGCTGGCATGCGGTGGTTCGACGGAGCGCCGGCCCGAAGGCCCCGCCGGTCGCGGATCATCTTTATTGGCGACGGCGATGAGGCTCCGGATGGTGGCTCTCCACTCGTCGAGCTTCTCCGCAGCAGGAGGGATGTCGAGGAGCAGCTGCGCACGCGCCAAAGCTTCCGCTGGCGTGGGTGGTGGTGACAGCTGCGTGGACCGTGGCGCGCTTTGACTTCTAACTACGTTAGAAGGAGCTCTACCACAGCCCAGCGGCTGCGTACCATTTTTGCCAGCACTTCGGTGAGCATGCTGGACTCCTTCGCCCCGGAGACGATGCATAGGGCTCTTCCCTGAGCGGTGTCCGGGGTCTCCAGCGTGGTGGCGCTACTCGTCACGCGCACCCTGGGAAGAGCATGTTGTGGGCGTTGGCGTGGGCGTCTTGGAGGTTGCTGCGCCACCCGTGGGTGGCACAACGACACTCCTGGAGGGCCCCGCGCCGCCTGCGGGGGGCCCAGCTCCGTCTTTGGATTTGGCGGCGTGCGGCCCGTCGCCTGGCGCACGAACGACGTCGCTCGCCAGGCTCTGACTGCCAGGGCGATGCTTGTGCTCGCGGACTGCGGCCCGGGTCCTGTCCGCGACCGGCCCGCTACGCGCCCGCACTCGCACGGGCCGTTCGGCTCCCGACGAGCCGATCGTCGTGATCGTCTTCTTCTCGGGGGCCATGGCGATGAAGAACTGCTAGGCTAACTACTAGACCAGATTCTCACAATTGCGTCCCCTACCTGGCACGCCAAAGATGTCGGTGCGAAACGACACCTATGGGATCACAAGAATCCCTACTACGGTTGCCGGGGCGCGGGGTTGTGAGGAGAGCAGGATTAGCAGTCAACACAAGGATCGTTTACCCAGGTTCGGTCCGCAAGGATGCATAATACCCTAGTCCTGCTTTGGTGTGTATTTGAGAGAGTTCTTGAGCTCTCGAACTAGCTATGGTGGCTGCGTAGTTCAAAAGAGCCGAATCCCTCTCCAGTATGCCAAGGGCCTCCTTTTATAGTCAGAAGGGGCTGCCACAAGAGCACACAGGAGGTGGAAAGGCCTACAGTGCTGCGAGCTTATCGCTCGTGTTACAGGACAAGACGCATTTAATGCGTAGCTTAGGTGTCCCTTAGCTTTATTGGGGACGGGAACGAGGCCCGTCCCATCCGTTGCCACCTCGCCTTGCTTCGACACGCGCCTAGGCTAGCGGTGCATGCGGCGCCATGTAGGCAGGTAGGCAGCTGAGGTGGCGCGGTGGTAGGGTCTTCACGAAGATCTGCATGCCACCACGCAGGTGCTTGCTGAGTTGGCGTAGAGGCCGCCCGTCGCCACGCAGGTGCCTGCCCAGCTGGTTGAGCTAGCAGCTGCTTGGGGACGGCGGTGGAGTCTTGGTCGATGCGGGCCTGGTTGTGGCCCCGCTGACGCCCTCGGCAAGGGCCTTGCCGGGGGCCCGGCAAGGGTCTTGCCGTGGCGTTGCAGTTGTCCCCAGCAAGGCGCTTGCCGGGGGTCTTGTGGATCTCCTCGGCAAGGATCCCGCCGAGGGTCGCCGTCTTCTAGTTCTCATCTGATCTCATATCTCTATGGTCTTGACAAAGATTTGCATGCTACCACGGAGGTGCCTCCCGAGCCCTAGTTCCAATGTGGTTGGTTGAGTTGGAACCCATGGGCTCAAGGGTGGCTCGCTCTGTTAGCATTGGGCAAGTTGCCCCGGCAAGGCTCTTGCCGGGGCCGCGGAGGCTGCTCCGGCATGGGCCTTGCCGGGGGAGTCCACCTCGCCCTCTCGCTCTTTGGTATCTTTGGTCTTGGCGTTGCCTTGGCCATCTTGTGCTTCGGCTTCTCTCCGGCTCCCCTCCTCTGCCCTGCTTAGTGTGGCCGTGGCGCGCGGCTCCGACTGCCCGTGCACAAGTAAAGGGGTACAAAGGTGTGCCCCTACTTTTGTACACCGACAGACAGGGATCATTGAGTGGAGCTGGAGCAAAAAAAATGCAGGAACATGTGGCAAATGGTCTTTTCTGTGTAGAAATCGGTGACACTGAGTTGTTTTCTTCGGTAGCACCGAAAGGTGTCGGTTTGACCGAAAATGGCAGACCGGTGTGACCGAGTTCAACACAGAGAGAACACTTGTTACCTCAGCTCACTAGGTAAATAAGATCTCACAAAGATTTGCAAGGAATTAACTGAAGAATTTGCAAGGAATTGGATGCAGGGAATGCAAAACAAAATAGAGAAAAGAAAATCTGGATGAAGTTTTTTTTGATAAAGGAAGGGGAATAAATATGCAAAGGGCAATATGCAAAAACTCAAAGAAACACTAGAGAACTTCATCTAGAATTGGGCGGTGACAAAGTCACCTATGTTAGAGTATATTGACTAAGGAGTCAAGTGAGAACACTTGATCATAAGTCATACTCATCATTTAAGCTCAAAATGGGGTTACCATTTTTCGTTTAAGCATTTGATGTATTCTCATCTTGTTGAGTTGCTTTGACCTATCACTTTAGGTTAAGCTTCTCTAAGATGGAATGACATACCTTGGGTGGTGGTGTTGATCCTATTCATGTAGTTGAACTTGTGTGAGTTGCTCGAGGTTGATGTAGCTCATCAAGAGTCGGGAGCACCACTTGGAAGTGAGTTCATCTACCTACATGGGTTAGTTTTTGCAAGGATGAGCACTTGTGTATCCAAAATGACAATCATGAAACTTGATACCAAATGAAATTTGATATATATAATTTGTCAAAGGATATGTTGAAGGATTTCATGCTTCCTTGTCATCAACCTCCATTGTGTGGAGACTTGGTGATGTAGAGATTGCTCAAGATGTGAGTGAGTTGCAATCTCATAGATTTAGATTCATCCAAGTACCTACAAGGGTTAGATAACATGCAAGGGTGCAAATATATCGAAGACATATGAATATCATCATAAGAGAATTATCAAGGATTAGTCATAGATTCATGCCTTGCATGTATCCAAATGGAGTTCCTACTCCAAGTTTGAAGCATCAATGATGTTCAATTCTCCTCTCAAACAGCAAAAGACTTTCTCATCAAGCGGTTTGGTGAATATATCCGCTAATTGCTTATCAGTACGAACATGCTTAAGATCAATGTCCCCTTTAGCAACATGATCTCGAATGAAATGATGACGAACTTCAATATGCTTAGTTCAAGAATGTTGCACAGGGTTGTGAGCAATCTTAATAGCACTTTCATTGTCACAAAGCAATGGAACATGTTTCACATTGATCCCATAATCTTTAAGAGTTTGGGTCATCCAAAGTAACTGAGCACAACATGAACTGGCGGCAATGTATTCCGCTTCGGCGGTGGATAAGGATACCGAGTTTTGTTTCTTGGAAGACCAAGACACAAGAGATCTACCAAGAAATTGACAAGTACCCGAAGTGGACCTCCTCGGGTTCTTCGGTGATTTTCACAGTAACAGTGTGAGTCTGGATGGAATCAACACCGCCTTCATTACTTTGCTGCCTAAAAAAGACACTCCCTTGGAATTGCGTGACTATCGGCCAATCTCGTTGTTACACAGTACGCCAAAATTGGCTTCAAAGGTGATGACCAATAGACTGAAAAAGAGGATACCCGGCTTAATACACTCTTTGCAATCTGGGTTCATGCGCGGCCGATCGATCGTGGTAAATTTTGCTTTGGCTACTGAGATGATACTGTGTGCCCATAAACGGAAGCTGCCAGTTATTGCCTTGAAACTGGATTTTCACAAAGCTTTTGATAGTGTTAGTTGGCATTGCTGGGATCAAGTGCTCAAGGCCCGGGGTTTTCCATCATCATGGAATCGGTGGGTTCGTTCTATCCTTTCCACTGGGCGCTCTCGAGTTCTGATCAATGGTGAGCTGGGTGATCCCATCCTTGCCAAGAGAGGGTTCAGGCAAGGTGACTCCCTATCCCCGTACCTCTTCATCATGGTTGCGGACGTGCTATAGAGGCTATGTTGTCAACACTTCCAAGAGGGTACCCTGCTACATCCCCTCGGTTCAGACAGTTTCTTCCCAGTGCTGCAGTACGCAGATGACACGTTGATACTTTTTCGAGGTGACATTCAACAGGCATATGTAATCAAGAGCATCCTCACCTCTTTCTCAGATTTCTCCGGGCTGACGATCAATTTTCACAAGAGCACGCTCGTAGCTGTCTCTATGGATGCGTGTGTGGCTGCTGAGATTGCCCAGCTCCTCGGCTGCCCTGTCTCTGCCTTTCCTTGCACTTACCTCGGGTTGCCACTGTCTCTGCATAAGCTTACACATTTCATGTTGCTTCCTGTCATCCATAAGGTGGACCGGAGACTTTCCAGATGGCTGGCTACCTTCCTAGCCATGGGTGGGAGGCTTACTCTCATTAATTCTATTCTTGCTGGCATCCCTAGCTATTTCATGTCCTGTTTCCCTTGGCCCAAGGAATCCATTGATGCTTTAGACAGCTTGTTGCGAGCTTTCTTTTGGCAGGGCATAACAAGGTCAAGGGGGGCCAGTGCCTTGTGGCCTGGGACAAAGCTACTCTACCTCGTGCTAATGGGGGCTTGGGTGTCCGCAACTTACAAGAACACAACCAGGCAATGCTATGTAAGTTCATCACCAAAATTCTGCAGTTCTCTGAGGTTCCGTGCTACCAATGGTTTGCTACACAGTATTGTAAGAATGTTGTGCCTCACAATGGTGGCAGCAGAGACACGACCATGTGGAGAGGTTTCAAAGAATACATTCCTTTGGTGATCAACTCGTCACGCTGTGTGTTGGGCTCTGGTGACCTAGTTTCTTTTTGGCATGATCAGTGGCTCTAGGTTGGCAGGTTGAGGCAGGTTTTCCCGGTGCTTTTCTCCTTTGCTAGAAGCCCAGCTTGCTCTGTTCGGTCCCAATTCAGCCATGGGTCCTGGGTGGTGCAGCTTCACCCAAACTTAACCCAAGCAGCCGCAACAGAGTTAACGGCTCTCAATCAGCTTCTACAAGAGGTGGCTCCCAACGGTGCAGCCAAGGAAGTTCGATCACCATCAGTGGCATGCAATCGCATAAGCACCAGTTATTACTATCAGGTACTCACTTTCCGAGGGGTCAAGTGCGCGGCAAAACCATGGATTTGGGACTCGTTGATCCCTCTCAAGCATAGAACTTTCCTTTGGTTAGCTTTCTGGGCACGGCTTAACACTCGGGACAACATGTTCAGGAAAGGCTGGTTTGCTATCGCACCGTTTGCTGACTGTGATACTTGCCCCGCTATGGAGAGCATTGGTCACCTTGTGTTGCATTGCCGGGCACCTTCTGTTTTATGGAACAACTTGACGTTGGGCTCCCTGGCGTATGCATCATCTGACATCTTATCCTTTGTTGAGCAAGCTGGTAGGCGGCTGCATTTTAGGCACAAATGGAACTATGGTCCGAGCCATACATCAAATACAATGCAGCTGATCTTATTCGGCTGTGGAGTAGTAGGGCAAGCAGACAGCAAGACAAGACCGACCTCCTCGCCTGGTGTACTCTAATTACTGGCTAATCTACCAACTTTGTTGTTTGCTGTTCCCTCCCTCCTGTAGTCCTCCTCCCCCTTCCCAACTTTTTCTTTCACCCCTTCCTTGTGACCTTGCACCTGGGTGCATCTCACAAGCTTAATGTAACAAGTTACTTTCACAGGTTTTTCAGCCTGTTTTGAAATATAAGGTCGGCCTTGAGCCACCTTCTCTTTCAAAAAAAATGTTGGGATAATATCTCAACTCAAATCCCTTCTCTTAATTCTATTCAAATTCAAAGTGAAATTTGAAGTTAAACAAAAATTGCTGGAAAAATGTTCATAATTTAGCAAATATTCCAAAACAATTTCTTGTTAAGGAAAACAACATCACTTTCATGCAAAGTGAATAGTAGCAACCAAAATAGTGCAATTCCAGCATAATTAAATGCTACTTCATTTATGAAATATACAAATGAATTTCACTGGTCCCCACAAAATTGGTGGCAGTGTCTAGAATCATCAGGGAAATTAAGAGAGACTTCCCATATTTTTCCCTAAGTGGAATGGATGCCCAAGTACTTCTATTTTCACTCTATTTAATAAATAAAAGAAATAACAGAAAACAGAGAAATAGAAAAGGCTAGACCGCCAGAGGCCACTTACCTGTTGCAGGCCCAGAGCCGGCCAACCCAGCTTACCTACCTTCCCCTCCGTGTCGCCGTCTCCTTGGACGACCGCGCTGCGCCAGCCACCGCTCGACACCGCGACGAGGCAGGCGAGCGTGAGGGGATAAGCTCACCCCCAAGCCGTTCCCCTGGACGCCTCCTCCATTTGCCTCCCTCTTCTCCCTCTTCCTTGTGCTGGTTCCCTTCTCTTCCCCCTCACCGAGCGCCATCGCTGCTGCCCTCCGTCATCTCCGCGGCCACCAGCGGCCCTTTGCCCGCTAGCCTTGTCCATGGGCCTCGCCATGGTCGGCCACCTCTCCTGGTGCCACCAGGTGGAGACGTGGAGCCCCGCTGCCTCCGTTCGCCATCGTCCGCATCTCCGATCGCCGCCGATCCCCACCGACTCCGACGACGCTCGTTGCTGCTAGTAACCTGTCACCGGATTTTTGTAGCCACTAGGTGAGCCTTCCCGTCCCTCTCTTTCCTCGCTAGTTGCCCCTTCTGCTGTGGCCGAACACAGCGCCGCCGTCGAGCTCCTCGTTGTGGCCATGCTTGCCGATGAGCTTGTCCGAGCTTGTAGTCGTGCTCAGCACGCGCGTAGGGCCCCAGAGCGCTAGCTAGCTCGCTCCGCCATGTCGTGTATCGCCGGATCCTCCCATGCCCGAACTCCGGCGCCGCCTCCGCCGGTCGCCGTTGCCGTCTCCGGCCGTTCCTGGTCAAACCGCCGCTGCAGATCGACGCGCGAGCGAGTGCTCGTTCGAACGCACTAGGCCGCGCGCCAAATGGTCGCCTGAGGCCGTTTTCCGGCGAGATCTGAGTCGCGCCGCTGCGTTCGACGTCGCCGGCGTTGAGTCGCCGACCACCACTGATGTGGCACACCTGGGGCCACCCCTGGGTCATTGCCAGCGAGCCCCGCAGGCCCCGTTGACTGGGTTGACCCAGTCAACGTGCTGACTGGGCAGCCCAGTGCCACTAACGTGTGGGCCCCACGCTAATTAAACATGTTTTGTAAATAAATAAAATGTCAATTAATATATTAATTAGATTTAATCACTAATTAGTCGCTGACTAATGGGGCCGACACCCCTAATTATTACTGTTAGTCAAATTAATGCACTGTTAGTGCCACAGTTGCTGACATTTGGGACCCACTGGTCAGGTTTGACCTGTTCAGCCGCTCTGTTGACTGCTGACGTCATCAACACGTCATGCTGACGTCATATTCCATTTCTGTTAATATAAATAATTTCAGAAAATGTTATAAACTTTAGAAAATCGTAGAAATTCATCCGTAGCTCGGATGGAAAAATATCTACATGAAAGTTGCTCAGAACAATGAGATGAATCCGAATACGCGGTCCGTTCGTACACCACATACCCCTAGCATAGCGAACATGCAACCTTCCCCTTTCGGTTCGTCTGTCCGAAAATGCGAAACTTTGGGAAAACTTTCCCGGATGTTCTTCCCCTTCGCCGGTATCGTGTAGTGCCGCGTTAGAACACTCCTAGCGTTGTGTATTGCCATGTTATGCCTTGTGATGCTCTGTGTGCTTTGTATTTACTATTTCTTCCCCCTCTTCTTCTCCGATAGATCTCGAGACTGCTGTTGATGCCGCTGTGATTGACTACGTCGACGATGACCCTTCTTCCCTTTCAGCAGAGCTTCCAGGCAAGCCCCCCCTTTGATCATCCCAATATCGCCCATTCCGTTCTCTCATGCTTGCATTAGATTTTGCTACTATCATTGTTTGCTCCTATTCTGATGCATAGCCAACTTTTGTACCTGCTGTTGTACCTTACCTGCTTATCCTAAACTGCTTAGTATAGGTTGGTTAGTGATCCATCAGTGACCCCCACCTTGTCCTTGTTGCCCCTGCTTCATCATCGACGACTCGAGCGACATGATCGAAGACCAGGCCCCGACACCGCACATCACTTTCCCCTTAGTTGCTCGACACTACTGGGTTACTATCGAGTGCCGAGGGTGATACCTCATCAACACTTCTATTGTTAACCTTGTAGGTTAGTTCATCGGTTATGGTAATCGAGGGTGATTCCTCCTTCTCCACTCCCGATAATGACACTGTCGTGCAACTCCTCAAGCGTGGACCTCGAGGGTCATGCCTCCTTCGTTCACCTTGACGATAACATCAGGTGGAATTCCATCGAGGGTGATTCCTCAGGGTTCCCCTTGGTGTTAGACACACGGTTACTATGACTTTACACTGAACCATGTTACTAAAGATGGGTCGGCCCTGAGGGGTACCCGTGCGAGCTTAATTGCGAGTGATGTGGAGTCGGGTTGACCTGGAAGGTGCCCGCGAGATAATTACGAGGCGTAGCCGGGAATTCTTAGCCCTTACCACAAGTCCTCGAGACGGGGTGACGGGGTCACATCGAACGTGAGTCTCTGCTCGTTACCGCGCGCTCCTAATCCACTATGATTTGGATATTTGATCCGAGGGGCCTCTGGCCTGATAGCACAAACCATCACGTGGGCATAGTATGGACGTTCTGTGTCGTATGCATCAGCCTAAGCTTAATAGACATCATGCGACTGAGCGGCGCATGCCGGGTTGGATTGGTAAGCACCTGCCTTTTTAAGGAGGTAGCTAGGTCTGCTCACCGGCCGCCCACGCAACGTGCAGAAGTTCCCGAGGTGATGGCCCAAGACCCCTGGGGGCATAGGTTTAGTCCGGCGTGCTGACCTCTCTATCAAGCCTAGGTCGGGTTCTGGTGTATCATTTGGCCGAGGCCGGACATGACCAAGTAAAGTGTGTCCAGCCGGAGTTAAGCGAGCGTGGTGGGTAAGTTGGTGCACCCCTACAGGGAAGAAAACATCTATTGATAGCCTGTCCTACGGCAACAGACACTCGGAGTTGTATCACGATCGATACAACTAGAACCTGACACTTGAGATGATATCTGGATAGTATGGCTCTGGGATTGCTTTCTCGCAGGGAATCGAGGAAGGATCTCTGGGCGAGGTTGATGACACTATTACTACTTTACTTTATGCTAATATGCACTCTTCTAATGCTGCAAGACCACTGGAGATGATGAAGATGCTAGTCTTCGATAGGCTAGGCCTTCCCCTCTATTATGGCATTCTGCAGTTCAGTCCACAGATACATCCCTTCCTTTGATACCAATGCATACTTACTATAGATCTGATGCTTGCGAGTACTTTGGATGAGTACTCACGGTTGCTTTGCTACCCCCTTTTCCCCCTTCTTTCTTCTTTCTGGTTGTTGCAACCAGATGGTGGATCCTAGGAGCCAGATGCCATCGCAGACGACTACTACTGCCCGGAGGATGCCTACTACTGCGTGGAAACCGTTGATGACCATGAGTAGTTAGGAGGTCCCTGGCAGGAGGCCTTGCCTCTTTGATCGTTGTTGCTTTTGTGCTAGCCTTCTTAAGGCAAAACTTGTTTAACTCATGTCTGTACTCAGATAATGTTGCTTCCACTGACTCGTTTGCTTTTAAGCTTATGTATTCGAGCCCTCGAGGCCCATGGCTTGTAATATAAAGCTTGTATTATTTTAATTTGTGTCTAGAGTTGTGTTGTGATATCTTCCCGTGAGTCCCTGATCTCGATCGTACACATTTGCGTGTATGATTAGTGTACGATTGAATCGGGGCGTCACAAGTTGGTATCAGAGTCGACTGCCTATAGGTAGCCCTTTTTCCAACTCCTTGGTCAAAGTCGAGTCTAGTTACTACAAAACTCTTAATAACATGGCTGTGTGGCTTACGGGCCCATGTCGCCATTGGGTGGTATTAGGATCTTTTATTCCTCGTCTATACTCTGGGACTCTGATCTCTCTTCTATTGGGGTTAAATGATTTCGCTAAAATCTAACTTTAGTTCTCGAAAATACTTTCTCCCGGAGAGCCCCTTCAGTCCAGATAATCGCTTGCTGCACCAGAAGATTTCGAAGATACTCTCTGATGTTTCCCCGAAACCCTTGTACCCTTCACCGTTGCAATTCCATATCACCGATAAATCCCTATGGATAGCTACATACACTTGTCGTCCATACCTTTATTTCCAATTGTTCTTGTTATTACAAGATACCCTGAAATACTTCGGGTATTTCGAGAATCCTTTGTGCATGTTGCCTTGCAGCTCCTTTTCCGCATGAATACATGTATGAATAATTCCTCACACTTACTGGGGATTCATTCATCCCCAGTTGTTCATGCGTTTTACAAATGTCTTCGAAATGCTATTCAATCTTCCAAAAATCCTCAGCAACCTATTGTTGTGGAAAGTTTTACTTGCTTGCATTATGGTTAATTCCATATGTATAGCAAAATTCATTAAAATCCTTTGTGGTTGTCATTCTGAGCCTTTGATTCAACATGTGTGCAATTACTCGCAGTCTTCAGTTGATCCTTAGAAATTTTACTTTTGGCTCAGACGATATTTAAACAGGAGCTGGTTCTCGGCAAATCAAACCTTGGTTGATTGCCGTTCTAATTCTATTCAACTTTCCCATCATTTGATCAGAGCATCTGCTTCTGATCCTTCATTTGCAAATCATACTTCCTTTGTCAATTAAACTTTGAATTAGTTAGTTGTTTCTATAATTCGATACCTTTACATTCCTTCTTCCTCTGGTTGAGTACTGTTACTCACACCAGCCTCATTGTGGTCCACTAGATCCTTTGATGAATTATTATCCAACAGTGTCCCTCATATCAATAACCTTGTGAGCTCCTCCCTTGATACGTAGTGCCTTTGGTAAATTGTAACTTCCTGCTTTTGTCAACCATGCCCTACCTTCGAGATGGTGTTATTACTCTTGAAGCTTGTGGTATATGTTCCTAGGATGCCCCTATGCACTAGTACGCGTCAGTGCTATACAAACGGTTTTTAACCCCTTTCCGCAACGACACTTGGAACCGTCGCCAAGTGAGTATGGGCGATAGGGGGTCCTTCCCACACGACCCAGAAATCGTTGGGGATAGGCCCTCCTGGGACCCAGGCTGGGGTCGTGTGTGATCGGGCGAGGCATCGAAACCCAATCATTTCCGTAGGTATGTACATCCCACACGGTGAATCCCAGAAATCATTTCCATAGGTATGTACATCCCACACGGTGAATCCCAGAAATCATTTCCGTAGGTATGTAAATCCCACACGGTGAATCCCAGAAATCATTTCCGTAGGTATGTACATCCCACACGGTGAATCCCAGAATCATTTCCGTAGGTATGTACATCCCACACGGTGAATCCCAGAAAACCATTTCCATAGGTATGTACATCCCACACAGTTCTTTGTGTGGAAACGTTTGTGCAAGGTGGACTAACGCAAACAGTTTGCTGCCGGAAGCCGTGTGTGATTGTTAGTTGATCGAACACGCCTACTTTCTATAAACCGTGCGGGTTGTTTGAGTTCATCGCCCATGGTGCTGTCTGAGTAACCGTTTCCAATAGAAAACCCCAATAAGTAGGGTAATTAGCCTATTATTGATAATCCATGTACTAATCAAACTAATATTTCTTATAAAACACGCCAAATATTTCATATCCATATAAAAGCAACCAGAATTTCATAATCGAATTACATCAGATAGCTTCGGCACTCAGTTGCACCATTACACAACAGCACCAAGTTTCACATGCAGCATCAAAAACCTTTGGAAAGTAGCATCATACACGGTAAATAGACAGATGAATCTCATCTGGGAAACTATAGAAGCGGAAGGCAAATATTGAGCCTTCAGTGATGTTGAATGTCCTTGCAACTTTAGGCCAGTGGCTATGGATAATTGCCCGCCCAACCTTCGTCCTCTTCAGCAAGACTTCAATATTGTACTGTGGGTGTTGAATGAGTACCTTCCTCGCCTCTTGACCATGCAGGTGGTTTGAGAGGTAATCATCGGTGAACTGCTTTGAAAAGTACTGAAAACAAAGCTATGCATAAATCGTTGTTGTAAATTTTGAACTGGCTCAAGGGGTAAAAACAAGGTAAAAGAGTTGGTACCATCCTATAGTTGATTGATGTATTTTTCATTGTGCAAACAAATACCTTGCTGTTATTCGTCGCAAGTTTCTTCATCCTAACAATCTTTCTGAGTTTCTTGACTTGACTGATATTCATGGACATCTCATTTCCCCATATGCAAAATGGGTCGAACAGTGGGTCTAAGCCTCTGACAGCAGGACCTACATGTGCAAGACCAAATTGTAAGAAACCTAAATATTAGAATGATTCCTCCAACTGCACAATAATGTGCTATTAGCCAAAGGACCCTGCTTCAACAAACCTCGATGGTAAACCGCAGTGTCTCCCATTGTTTCCCTGCAACACACATAAGGAAGATCTTGATCAGGTTAACTGAGAGTTGCCATACTATCAGTAGAATATGTATTGAGTACAGCCAAATTGCAGAACTGAACCAAACAGTTAAATGGACAGCAGACCAAATGAACCAAAATAGTTAACTGAGCATGACATTGGAGAGTAGAAACATGTATGAGAAGATAAGACAGTTAACAAAACAAAGAATGCTTGAGAACAGTACTACGAAATGTAGCAATTGTTGGACCAAAGTGTTAACTGAACATTACATTTCAGAGGACCAAACTGTTAACTGAACATCAGATTGCATATTAACATTACAGAGGACAAATCACTAGAAGGCACTGGCGGTGGCCTCGAGAAAACATCACGAACTGTATTTCAAAGTAGACAACCGCGTGGCGGTGTCGACAGTGTCCTCGAAGACGAGGTGCTTCTCCATGATTTGGCGGTCTACACGCATGGCAGCCATAGCGACCTCGTTCGTGTGTGCGGTCGCATGATACTGAGCTACATGTTATACTGTGTGCAAAATGGCTGTGGGCGGCGCTTAATTGGAGTAGGGGGGCAGTGATTTCGGTGGAAGGTGTCGCTCCGTCGGTCGGGGCATGTGGGACTGGAAAGGGCGAGGATGGTGTGGGTGGGGTGTGGATTACCTGACCATATCGACGAGGCCGTGCAGCAAGAAGAAGGGTCGGCGGCGAGGAGGCCGTGCAGTAAGAAGAAGGGTCGTCGGCGAGGAGGCGGCGCTGCAAGAAGAAGGGTCGCCGGCGAGGAGGCGGCGCTGCAAGAAGAAGGGTAGTCGGCGAGGAGGCGGCGCTGCAAGAAGAAGGGTAGCCGGCAAGGAGGCGGCGCTGCAAGAAGAAGGGTCGCCGGCGAGGAGGCTGAGCTGCCAGTAAGTAGCGGTGAAGGTTTGAACTTGGAAAGCAAGGAGGAGCAGTGGAAATGTGACTTTTGGTAGGAGGGAGGGGGCGTGGAGATAGATATTTCCGCGGTGGCAAAAAAAATTCGCTCGATGCCGCGAGAAACTGGCGCACAAGTGTGGTTCAAGCGGGGGCAGTGGACTTTAGAAGACGAAGCTTCCTGCGTAAGCCAGACAAAGATGGTGTGCCAAGATATTATATATCACATCCCACACGATTCTTTCTAGTAAACTGTTTGTGTTATACCTGATTTTTTCATTATGTTTTTAAAGACAAAATGGTGTTATGGAGGGAAAGGATGGTGTTTGAATTGCTAGAACATTTGCATACAGTGAACATGAAACTAGTACATGAGTGTCCTGTCTAAATTTGGAATTATTCCGTGTTTGTTTGGCATTTTTATGCATTAATTGAGTTTCTGGACATTTAATGTGCATAATTCAAATTTGAACTACAAGCACATGCTCCAATGCACCAAAGTTTGTTGAAAATCACATGTGAGTCTTTGGGTGAATTTATAGGTCCCATGCAAGAAATGGGAATGAAATTCAAACATCTAGGCGTCGTGGCTTGGCCGGAATGATTGAGAAACTTGGTTTTTTAATTCCTGTAAATCCAAAACATGGCTGAAAATCATGAACTTGGCATGGTGTCATGACATGGCACCAACATGTTTGAGTAATTTTTTTGGCCGAATTGGGACAAGCTTTGGTGTAAGCTTCTTGCAAACCGGAGCTTCCGTCAAGAAGGCTCGTGGTCCCGAGAGGAAATGTGCCACCTCCGTGTGCGAAACGACATACGTACACTGCCTTTTCCCGCCTTAATTTTTTTACACTGGCAGATTAGACCAAATATAAGTATCGTGCTAAATTTTGGAATTATTCCGGGTTCGTTTGGCATTTTTATGCATTAATTGAGTTTTTGGGCGTTTAATGTGCATAATTCAAATTTGAACTACAAGCACATGCTCCAGTGCACCAAAGTTGTTTGAAAAACCACATGTGTGTCCTTGGGTGAATTTCTAGGTCCCATGCAAGATATGGGAATGAAATTCAAACATCTGGGCGTCGTGGCCCGGCCGGAAAGATTGAGAAACTTGGTTTTTTAATTCCTATAAATCCAAAACACGCCTGAAAATCATGAAACTTGGCATGGTGTAATGACATGGCACCAACATGCTGCGGTAATTTTTTTGGCTGAATTGGGACAAGCTTTGGTGTAAGCTTCTTGCAAACCGGAGCTTCCGCCAAGAAGGCTCGTAGTTCCGAGAGGGAACGTGCCACCTCCGTGTGTGAAATGACATACGTACACTGCCTTCTCCCGCCTTAATTTTTTTACACAGGCAGATTAGACCAAATATAAGTATCGTGCTAAATTTTGGAATTATTCCGGGTTCGTTTGGCATTTTTCTGCATTAATTGAGTTTATGCGCATTTAATGTGCATAATTCAAATTTGAACTACAAGCACAGGCCCTAGTGCACCAAAGTTGTTTGATAAACCACATGTGTGTCCTTGGGTGAATTTGTATGTCCCATGCAACAGATGGGAATGAAATTCAAACATCTGGGCGTCGTGGCTCGCCCGGAAAGATTGAGAAACTTGGTTTTTTAATTCCTGTAAATCCAAAACACGCCTAAAAATCATGAAACTTGGCATGGTGTCATGACATGGCACCAACATGCTGCGGTAATTTTTTGGCCGAATTGGGAAAAGCTTTGGTTTAAGCTTCTTGCAAACCGGAGCTTCTGTCAAGAAGGCTCGTGGTTCCGAGAGGGAACGTGCCACCTCTGTGTGCGAGACGACATACGTACACTGCCTTCTCCCGCCTTAATTTTTTTACACACGTAGATTAGACCAAATATAAGTATCGTGCTTAATTTGGAATTATTCCGGGTTCGTTTGGCATTTTTATGCATTAATTGAGTTTATGCGCATTTAATGTGCATAATTGAAATTTGAACTACAAGCACGGGCTCCACTGCACCAAAGTTGTTTGAAAAAACACATGTGTGTCCTTGGGTGAATTTCTAGGTCCTATGCAAGAGATAGGAATGAAATTCAAACATCTGGGCGCCGTGACTCGGCCGGAAAGATTGAGAAACTTGGTTTTTTAATTCCTGTAAATCCAAAACACGCCTGAAAATCATGAAACTTGGCATGGTGTCATGACATGGCACCAACATGTTGTGGTAATTTTTCTGTCCGGTTTGCCAAGGCACACACATTAACAATCAACAAAGTCATTTTGGAACAAGTGCTGTTACGTTACAAATCGGAAACACAAGTATTATTGAAACCGTGGGCGTTCTACTTACCAATTACGTGCCGCCACGCGTCCACTTTTTTTATTGGCTAGGAGGTGCCGTGCGGGGTAGCTATTTGAGTACGGGAGGCGTGCGATCAGACCCCTGCGCGTGCTCATCGAGAGGAGAGCCCTTTCACCGCTACCTGCCACGCACCTCCCTCCCAACGTCCCCATTAATGGCGCCCGAGCACCTGTTCTACGGCGTGGCTATATGTCTCACTGGACTGAGATTTAAGAAAGAACAATGAAAATCTAAAAAGAAAGTTTTGTGCAGATCTTGATGTAAGATCCGACGGACCTAACTGCAACTTATAGCAAGCATGATGAATATAAGGACGATGACAGTGGATAATAATTGTCTTACATATTTAGGAACATAACTAAAAAAAGCAACATGCGGCAACTCCCAAAATACACCAGGGCAAAAGAAGAAGGAAGACAACGATCTGGCTCGCTTATCTCTACTTTGTTGATGTGTTGCTGCAGGCCGCGAGAACTAGTCTCCGCGGCGAGCGGCGATGAGCTCTTTCTTGTCCTCAAGATGCTGCTTGAGAGCATCCACAGATTCCTCCACCAGCCTTCTGCGCTCGATGCGCAGCATGGCATTCTCGTCCATAAGTTTCTCGACTATGACGCCGGTCCTCTCCAGCAAGGCACTAGTCTGCTCCTACTGCCCCGCACTTCCGACGATCTTCGCCCTCAGCAGGTCGCGCTCGGCCTGGAGCTTCGCATTGCTCTCATTTAGTTGCTGGATGACGCCGGTAGACTGTTCAAACGAGGCTTTCAGGTCATCCTGCAACCTCGCCCACCTGGAGTTCTGATCCATCTGCCTAAGGACGAGGGCACGCATGCTCCTGTAAGAGTCCTCGCCTGCCCGCGAGACATTTTCCCAGGCCGCCGCGGCGCGGGAGGACATCTCTGCTGCATTCGCGGCGTGGCGGGACATCTCTTCTGCTTCCGCGGCGCGGCCGGACTAGTCTACTGCATCGACGGCGCGGTGGGACCTCCGTGATGCTTCGGCAGCGCGGCGGGACCTCTCTGCTGCTATGGCCGTGCGGCAGGACATGTTGGCTGCTTTCGCGGTGAGGCGGGACATCTCTCGTGCTTCCGCTTCCAGGCTCGCCTCTTCCTGGTGGCAATCTCTCGACCCAGAACTCACGCTGGCCATGGCAGACGCAAGGGAACGATGATGAATTACTTGTTTGTTTTTGTGGATGAGGAGTTGAGGGAATGTGCAGTCATCTTGGAGTAGTAGTATTTAGAACCGAGTAGTAATACGCTCCTAAGTGGGAAACCGTTTAGGTTTTGATCGGTGTGAACAGGTTTGCAATTTGGAATGTGACGGGACGCGGCCTCCCTGTTCTTCTAAAAAAAATTGTGATGGGACGCATGCTCAAAATTTACTGATGGTTATAAGTGCGGCACTATTCCCGGAAGGCGTAACATGGGCACGTACGCCTTCTCGGCCGCGTACGTGGCGCTTGCACCATAGGGTGCACCGCAATAGGCAATGTCAGCACCATCGCGCATGGTTCTTTTAATTAGAATGTGTGTGCCCGTCTAGCGCACACACCTTGACCTATCTAACTATTTTAGTTTGTTGTGGCTAATCGCAAACAGTTCATCCATGTGAAGTGTATGCCGTCACTCGCAGACACTTTGATCTAGCTAACCCGTTTCTGTTTTGTTGCCTAATCACAGACAGTTAATCCTTCTGAAGCGTATGCCCTCAATCACACACACCTTGATCTGGCTGACCGTTTATTTTGTGTTGCCTAATCACAAACAGTTCATCCGAGTGAACCGTATGCTGTGTATCGCACACGCCTTCATCTGGTTGCCCGTTTCTTTTGTTCCTCCTCATCGCAAACAATTAATTGAACTGAACCGTATGCCCTTCATCGCACACACAACTAAAACCTGAACCGTGTTTGATGCATCCGTCATCGCAAACGTTTTATGCATTTCTGACGGTTTTCATACAGCATCGTTTGCGATTATTGCATCGCACACAGTTTCTCGAAGGGTCTCTGATCGTAGTGTCGCGTTAGTAGCATCCTGCAGTAGTGATGGGTTGAACCTATGCCTTCTATAATCCGTGTGAACCCGAGAGTTTTCACGAGCTACACGTTTCTAGTATTTTTGCCAGATAAGTTTTAACACTACAACTTGTTCCAAAGCAAGAACTAAATGGAAGATTATGCATTGAAGAAGTGGGAGTCGACCTTGAACCTTTGTGTTCATGCCCATGGACCCGATGTAGAACTTATCATGGAAGCTGCTCGTAAAAATAATTACCCCTTGTTATAAGTTCATCTTGTATCGGTGGTTTGATCATTCATAATCGTGGTCCCGACCATAGTTTCTCCTTAATTCAATTTCCCGGACAAGTTAAAATACTTGTCTCTTGCAAGTCATTTCACCTGTCCAACCTCTAATTTGATCTACCTTCAAGTTTTTCCTCATGTTATCTCAAGGATATTGTGTCATTGCACTACCTCTTGTAAATTATTAATTGTAGTGATACTCTGCCACATCATTACTAGCCTGATCGGCTATATCATTATCATGCTAATTTTAACTGTGCTACTTGTTCCTTATTCCCGGAGCACAACTTTTCGACGATGAGCGAAGTTTACGCTGATCTTCCTCATCTTATCATTCCACCTTGAACAACAAGCTTGAATCCGAGCTTGTGTCCTATCCGTGGTTCCAATAGCCTTCGCTTCATCATTCCTTTTGCTTGATGTCGTTGCTACTCGATGGCATCTTCATAGAGCCTCTCGACACAATTTGTTGTGATCACCATCAATATAGTGCCTTGTTCTAAGATATCAATCGAATTCTTGAGGAGAAATACCATCCTTGCCCCTTGATGATTTGTGTTATCATCGACAACATTCTTGCCTTCCCCCCAACACAAACTTGTTCTGGTAATGTTGTAAATACATCCTTTTTGACATGTCGATGGATTGCTGCCGGACCCATCGGCCACGTCCTCATCTTTTCCTGGTAAAATTGCACGAGATGTTCTAGAAATTCCCGATGGATCCTTTGAGTTCCCAAGGTCCGACCTTTACCTGATGACCATGTCAATGCTATCCCGAAGCATGACTGTGGTACTCCGTTCATCAACAAGAACATTGGAAGCGCAATGCTAAATGTTTCTTGCTCTATTATCCAAACACTATTGTATGGGTAATATCATGATTCTTCCTTCGCCCCCTTTATCTAAATGCTTTCGGACTTGCTGTCATATCATGTATATCCTGCTCCGCTTCCCCTTGGGAAGGATATACTCCCAATTCTTGTGTGTAAACACATTTTCCTTTCCATTGGTCTGATTAATCCGATAATTTTATTTTCCTTTCCATTGGTTTGTTTAACCTTCTTGTGATCTATATGATATAAGCAGAAATAATTCCCTGCTTATAAAACACCCCGATGTACAACCTTGTCAGTGAGACCCTGTTACTATTGTTGATGGCATCCCGTTAACCACCGAAGGACGAGAACTATGACAATTGGTCTGCCTCGTTCAACAAGCAGGAAAATGGTTCTCTTCGTCTCTCGCCATTGGTACTGACGTTGTTACTGACATAACTGATAGATTATCCTCTGACATACCTTGTGGTCGAGACCGGTAAGATGACACCGTTCTCCCTACTCTCGATCGACCCTCATCACAATTCCATAGGATCGGAACCTGACTCTCCCGTACATACTTGATTCCAAAGTATCCTCTGCTCTTGGCTTTGTGTGTTATCACGAGCCACCTTCCAAGAGATGATCTATTCCCGATGCCCTGAACCCCCTTGTCACACTCTGTTCAGGTATCGATCGTATGTCCATTCGCTTGAAATTTCCTATTGTACTTTCTTACTTTGCTCTCGATGTTCCCTTAAGTTTCAACTTGAGAGATACTTCTGCCACATTCCCTGAATTGATCACCAGATAATTAACCCTATAAGGGTCAGTTCTCCCGAAGTTACTCTTTACTTCCCCACTTAAATCTCGGGACGAGATTTCTTGTAGTGGAGGAGATTTGTAACATCCCCAGCATCACACTGCAGTAATCCTTATGATCAGTGCCAAGTGATCTTGATTTACAAAGCTTAATCATGTTGGGATAATATCTCAACTCAAATCCCTTCTCTGAATTCTATTCAAATTCAAAGTGAAATTTGAAGTTGCACAAAAGTTGCTGGAAAAATGTTCATCATTTAGCAAATATTCCAAAACAATTTGTTGTTAAGGAAAACAACATCACTTTTATGCAAAGATGAACAGTAGCAACCAAAATAGTGCAATTCCAGCATAATTAAATGTTATTTCATTTATGAAATCTACAAATGAATTTCACTGGTCCCCACAAAATTGGTGGCATTGTCTAGAATCATCAGGGAAACTAAGAGACACTTCCCATATTTTTCCTAAGTGGAATGGATGCCCAAGTACTTCTAGTTTCATCTATTTAATAAGTAAAAGAAATAATAGAAAACAGAGAATTAGAAAAGGCCAGACCGCCAGAGGCCACTTACCTGTTGCAGGCCCAGAGCCGGCCCAGTCCAGCTTACCTACCTTCCCCTCCGTGTCGCTGTCTCCTTGGACGACCGCGCTGCGCCAGCCACCGCTCGACACCGCGACGAGGCAGGCGAGCGTGAGGGGATAAGCTCGCCCCCGAGCAGTTCCCCCTGGACGCCTCCTCCATTCGCCTCCCTCTTCTCCCTCTTCCCTGCGCTAGTTCCCTTCTCTTCCCCCTTACCGAGCGCCATCGCCGCTGCCCTCCGTCATCTCCACGACCACCGGCGGCCCCGTGCCCGCTGGCCTTGTCCACGGGCCTCGCCGCGGTCGGCCACCTCTCCTGGTGCCACCAGGTGGAGACGTGGAGCCCCGCTGCCTCCATTCGCCATCGTCCGCATCTCCGATCGCCGCCGATCCCCTCCGACTCTGGTGACATTCGTTGCTGCTACTAACCTGTCGCCGGCTTTTCATAGCCACTAGGTGAGCCTTCCCGTCCCTCTCTTTCCTCGCTAGCTGCCGCTGTCTGGCCGTAGCTCGCCGCTTCTGCTGTGGCCAAACACAGCGCCGCCGTCGAGCTCCTCGTCGTGGTCACGCTCGCCAATGAGCTCATCCGAGCTCGCAGTCGTGCTCAGCACGCGCGTAGGGCCCCGTAGCGCTAGCTAGCTCGCTCCGCCGTGCCGTGTATCGCCGAATCCGCCCATGCCTGAACTCCGGCGCCACCTCCGCCGCTCGCCATCGCCGTCTCCGGCCGTTCCCGGTCAAACCGCCGCCGTAGATCGACGTGTGATTGACTGCTCATTCAAACGCTCTAGGCCGCTCGCCAAATGGTCGCCTGAGGCCGTTTTCCGGCGAGATTCGAGCCGCGCCGCCGCGTTTGACGTCGCCGGCATTGAGCCGCCAGCCACCGCCGACTTGGCACACCTGGGGCCACCCCTGGGTCACTGCCATCGGGCCCCGCAGGCCCCGTTGACTGGGTTGACCCAGTCAACGTGCTGACTGGGCAGCCTAGTGCCACTGACATGTGGGCCCCGTGCTAATTAAACAAGTTTTATAAATAAATAAAATGTTAATTAATATGTTAATTAGATTTAATCACTAATTAGTCGCTGACTAATGGGGCCCACACCCCTAATTATTACTGTTAGTCAAATTAATCCACTATTAGTGCCACACTTGCTGACATTTGGGACCCACTGGACACACTGGTCAGGTTTAACCTAATCAGCCACTCTGTTGACTGCTGACGTCATCAACACGTCATGCTGACGTCATATTCCATTTCTGTTAATATAAATAATTTCAGAAAATGTTATAAACTTTAGAAAATCATAGAAATTCATCTGTAGCTCGGATGGAAAAACTATCTACATGAAAGTTGCTCAGAACAACGAGACGAATCTGAATATGCGGTCCGTTCGTCCGCCCCATACCCCTAGCATAGCGAACATGCAACCTTCCCCTTTT
The DNA here is from genome assembly GCF_018294505.1 of Triticum aestivum. Classification (NCBI taxonomy): domain Eukaryota; kingdom Viridiplantae; phylum Streptophyta; class Magnoliopsida; order Poales; family Poaceae; genus Triticum; species Triticum aestivum. Next base: position 377,311,237 of record NC_057799.1, on the reverse strand, counting down.
GGTTCGTTTGTCCGAAAATGCCAAACTTCGGGAAAACTTTCCCGGATGTTCTCCCCCTTCGCCGGTATCGTGTAGTGCCGCATTAGAACACTCCTAGCACTGTGTATTGCCATGTTATCCCTTGTGATGCTCTGTGTGCTTTGTATTTACTGTTTCTTGCCCCTCTTCTTCTCCGGTAGACCTCGAGACCGCTGTTGATGCCGCTGTGATCAACTACGTTGATACGTCTCCAACGTATCTATAATTTTTGATTGTTCCATGCTGTCTTATTATCAATCTTGGATGCTTTATAATCATTTTATAGTCATTTTATATTATTTTTTGGTACTAACCTATTGACATAGTGCCAAGTGCTAGTTGCTGTTTTCTGCATGTTTTTTACATCGCAGGAAATCAATATCAAACGGAGTCCAAATGCCTCGAAACTTTTTGGAGATTTTTTATGGGCCAGAAGGAAGAAGATGGGCCCTGGTGGCACCCGGGGGGAGTCCTGAGGAGGGGACAACCCACCAAGGCACAACAGGAGGCCCAGGCGCGCCCTAGTGGGTTGTGCCCACCTCGGGCACCCCCGGACCGCCTCTTTGCTCTATAAATAGCCCAAAACTACCAGAACCCTAGGGGAGTCGATGAAATATTCATCCAGCTGCTGCAGAGTCCAGAACCACTAGATCCAATCTAGACACCATCACGGAGGAGTTCACCACTTCCACTGGTGCCTCTCCGATGATGCGTGAGTAGTTCTTTGTAGACCTTCAGGTCCGTAGTTAGTAGCTAGATGGCTTTCTCTCTCTCGCTGAATTCTCAATACAATGGTCTCTTGGAGATCCATATGATGTAACTCTTTTGCAGTGTGTTTGTTGGGATCTGATGAACTTCAAGTTTATGATCAGTTATATCTTTTTATATCCATGAAAGTTATTTGAGTTTCTTTGATCTCTTATATGCATGATCTCTTATAGCCTCGTATTTCTTCTCCGATATTTGGGTTTTGTTTGGCCGACTTGATCTATTTGTCTTGCAATGGGAAGAGGTGCCCGGTAGTGGGTTCGATCTTACGGTGCTTGATCCCAGTGATAGAAGGGGAACCGACACGTATGTATCGTTGCTACTAAGGATAAAAAGTCGACATCTATATCTACCGCCATATAGATAAACGGATCTTGTCTACATCATGTCATCGTTCTTATTGCATTACTCCGTTTTTCCATGAACTTAATACACTAGATGCATGCTGGATAGTGGTCGATGTGTGGAGTAATAGTAGTAGATGCAGGCAGGAGTCGGTCAACTAATCTTGGACGTGATGCCTATTTAATGATCATTGTGTGGATCTTGATACGTCTCCAACATATCTATAATTTATGAAGTATTCATTCTATTATATTATCCATCTTGGATGTTTAATGGGCTTTACTATGCACTTTTATATTATTTTTGGGACTAACCTATTAACCCAGAGCCAAGTGCCAGTTTCTGTTTTTCCCTTGTTTCAGTGTTTCGTAGAAAAGGAATATCAAACGGAGTCCAAACGGAATGAAACCTTCGGGAGCGTGATTTTTGGAACGAACGTGATCCAGGAGACTTGGAGTTGAAGTCAGGGAAGCTTCGAGGTGGCCACGAGGCAGGGAGGCGTGCCTGCCCCCCTGGGCGCGCCCCCACCTCGTGGGCCCCTCTTGGCTCCCCTTACCGACTTCTTTCGCCTATATATATATCCATATACCCTAAAAACATCAGGGAGCAGAATAGATCGGGAGTTCCGCCGCCGCAAGCCTCTGTAGCCACCAAAAACCAATCGGGACCCTGTCCCGGCACCCTGCCGGAGGGGGAAACCCTCACCGGTGGCCATCTTCATCATCCCGGCGCTCTCCATGACGAGGAGGGAGTAGTTCACCCTCGGGGCTGAGGGTATGTACCAGTAGCTATGTGTTTGATCTCTCTCTCTCTCGTGTTCTTGAGATGGTACGATCTTGATGTATCGCGATCTTTGATATTATAGTTAGATCTTATGATGTTTCTCCCCCTCTACTCTCTTGTAATGGATTGAGTTTTCCCTTTGAAGTTATCTTATCGGATTGAGTCTTTAAGGATTTGAGAACACTTGATGTATATCTTGCATGTGCTTATCTGTGGTGACAATGGGATATCACGTGATCCACTTGATGTATGTTTTGGTGATCAACTTGCGGGTTCCATTCGTGAACTTATGCATAGGGGTTGGCACACGTTTTCGTCTTGACTCTCCGGTAGAAACTTTGGGGCACTCCTTGAAGTACTTTGTGTTGGTTTGAATAGATGAATCTGAGATTGTGTGATGCATATCGTATAATCATACCCATGGATACTTGAGGTGACATTGGAGATCTAGGTGACATTAGGGTTTTGGTTGATTTGTGTCTTAAGGTGTTATTCTAGTGCGAACTCTATGATAGATCGAACGAAAAGAATAGCTTCATGTAATTACTACGGACTCTTGAATAGATCGATCAGAAAGGATAACTTTGAGGTGGTTTCGTACCCTGCCATAATCTCTTCGTTTGTTCTCCGCCATTAGTGACTTTGGAGTGACTCTTTGTTGCATGTTGAGGGATAGTTATATGATCTAATTATGTTATTATTGTTGAGAGAACTTGCACTAGTGAAAGTATGAACCCTAGGCTTTGTTTCCTAGCATTGCAATACCATTTGTGCTCACTTTTATCGTTAGTTACCTTGCTGTTTTTATATTTTCAGATTACAAAAACCTATATCTACCATCCATATTGCACTTGTATCACCATCTCTTCGCCGAACTAGTGCACCTATACAATTTACCATTGTATTGGGTGTGTTGGGGACACAAGAGACTCTTTGTTATTTGGTTGCAGGGTTGCTTGAGAGAGACCATCTTCATCCTACACCTCCCACGGATTGATAAACCTTAGGTCATCCACTTGAGGGAAATTTGCTACTGTCCTACAAACCTCTGCACTTGGAGGCCCAACAACGTCTACAAGAAGAAGGTTGCGTAGTAGACATCAAGCTCTTTTCTGGCGCCGTTGCCGGGGAGGTGAGTGCTTGAAGGTATATCTTTAGATCTTGCAATCGAATCTTTTTGTTTCTTGTTTTATCACTAGTTTAGTCTATAAAAGAAAACTACAAAAAAATGGAATTAAGGGTGCCTCATATGCTTCATCTTTTTAATGACTTTCGTGAAAATGATGGGAAGGAAAATTGTGCTCAAGTACTAGAAGAAGAATTACATAGAATGCTTGGCATAAAATATTTGAATGATGAGCATGTTTGCAATGTTGTTAGTATGAATTCTTTGAATACCCATGATGCTAATGATATGCAACGCCACAAACTTGGGGATGCTATGTTTGATGAAGATGATATATTTAGTCCCCCAAGTTTTGATGAGCAAATTTATTATGATGAAAGCATGCCTCCTATTTATGATGATTATTGTGATGACACATATGCTATAAATAATAAATATAACCATGAAACTTGTCATCATGATTTGAATTTTCAATTGGATTATGCTTTACATGATAGTTATTTTGTTGAGTTTGCTCCCACTACTATTAATGAGAAGAATTTTGCTTATGTAGAGAGTAGTAAATTTTCTATGCTTGTAGATCATGAAAAGAATGCTTTATGTGATAGTTATATTGTTGAATTCATTCAAGATGCTACTGAAAATTATTATGAGGGAGGAATATATGCTTGTAGGAATTGCAATAATTTCAAGTTTCCTCTCTATGTTCTTAAAATCTTGAAGTTATGCTTGTTTTGCCTTCCTACGCTAGTTGATTATTGTTCCCATAAGTTGTTTTCTCACAAAATCCCTATGCATAGGAAGTGGGTTAGACTTAAATGCGCTAGTCATATTCTTCATGATGCTCTCTTTATGTTTCAATTCTTATCTTTTATGTGAGCATCATTGCAATCATCATGCCTAGCTAGGGGCGTTAAACGTAAGCGCTTGTTGGGAGGCAACCCAATTTTATTGTTGTTCCTTGATTTTTGTTCCTGTTTAGAAATAAATAAACCATCTAGCCTCTGGTTTTATGTTTTAATTAGTTTTTGTGCCAAGTAAGACCTATAGGATCTTCTTGGATGATAGTTATTTGATCTTGCTGAAAATTCCAGAAACTTTCTGTTCACGAAAACAATTGTTTAAAATCACCAGAACGTGATAAAATACTGATTCCAATTGAAACAGATAAATAATCAAATTATCTAGGTCGTCCTATTTTGGTATAATTTTTTGAGTTCCAGAAATTTGCGTTAGTTACAGATTACTACAGACTGTTCTGTTTTTGACAGATTCTGTTTTTCGTGTGTTGTTTGCTTATTTTGATGAATCTATGGCTAGTAAAATAGTTTATAAACCATAGAGAACTTGGAATACAGTAGCTTTAACACCAATACAAATAAATAATGAGTTCATTACAGTACCTTGAAGTGGTGTTTTGTTTTCTTTCGCTAACGGAGCTCACGAGATCTTCTGTTAAGTTTTGTGTTGTGAAGTTTTCAAGTTTTGGGTAAAGATTCAATGGACTATGGAATAAGGAGTGGCAAGAGCCTAAGCTTGAGGATTCACAAGGCACCCCAAGGTAATATTCAAGGACAACCAAAATCCTAAGCTTGGGGATGCCTCGGATGGCATCCCCTCCTTCGTCTTCGTTCATCGGTAACTTTACTTGGAGCTATATTTTTATTCACCACATGATATGTGTTTTGCTTGGAGCGTCATTTTATTTTCTTTAGCTTTGCTTGCTGTTTGAATAAAATCCCAAGATCTGAAATTCTTAAATGAGAGAGAGTCTTCACATAGCTACATAATTATTTAACTACTCATTGATCTTCACTTATATCTTTTTGGAGTAGTTTGTCATTTACTCGTGTGCTTCACTTATATCCTATGAGTAAATGGTTGAATGATTTGAATGTCATAAATCTGAAATTATATATGTGTCATATGCCGTTCCCATGGGGAGTAATGCCTTCACATATAATAAGTAGAGGTGGTAAATTTATTGAACATTAGCAAACATTGTATTGGTCACTTTAACAATTCATGAAAGAATATTGAAGGAAGAGAGATTTCACATATAAATATAATATCTTGGACATCTTCTATGATTGTGATCCCCATTAATTATTTTCAAACCTGAGCAAATTAGTTGAAGTTGGACAAGGAAGACAACATAATGAGTTATGCTTAGGTATATTTGTATAGAAGTTATATTGTTATGGATCCTCTAACATGTGGTGCTTGCTATTTAGAATCCTTTGCTAGCCAAAATATTTGTACTAAGCGGGAATACTGCTTGTGCATCCAAATTCCTTGAACCAAGTTTCTTCCATGAGTGTCCCCCATATCTACCTATATGCGGTATTTACCTGCCATTCCAAGTAAATTTGCATGTGCCAAACTCTAAATCTTCAAATAATAATCTATTTTGTATGCCTGAATCGCTCATGTAGCGACTAGGGGCTGTCAGTATCTTCCATGCTAGGTGGGTTATTCTCGCGATGAGTGGACTCCGCTCATCATTCACGAGAAAATGGCCGGTAACTAGGATGCCCAGTCCTATGATCAAAAGATCAAAAACAAATTCGCAAATAATTTAAACAAAACTCCCCCAGGAATGTTGATAGTTGGACGGCACCCGTTGTTTCGGACAAGCCGTGGAGTGTGAATGTTGGTGGAGGGGGAGTAAAAACTTTACCTTTCTATGTGGGAACCGCCTATAATGTATCTAGTATGGAAGATATTGGTAAATCTTGGTCGTTATGTTGACAATGAAAGCATACCTCTCAAAATTATTTTCATCTCTGTTTTAGCTTCGAGCTCTGGCACCTCTGCAAATCCCTGCTTCCCTCTGCGAAGGGCCTATCTTTTACTTTTATACAAGAGTCAGTAGTATTCCTTATCATTCCAACCTACTCTTTAGTTGTTAAGCATCATGTGGTGGAGAAAGATCTAAGCATATATGGCCATTCAAATATATTTGAGCATGAATTATTACTGTTGACATTACCCTTGAGGTAAAAGGTTGGGAGGCGAAACATTAAGCCCCTATCTTTCTCTGTGTTCGGTGAATACTATTTGTTCTAAAAATATGCTTTGAGTGGTAGCAATCATGGAAGACTAAATGATAGTTGAGTATGTGAAGTTTGCTGAATCAAAGCTCTGACATAGACTCTTCCTGAAAATAAGATGAATTGCAATTGTTTGATGACTGAGAACATAGTTTATTAGTTTTTAAGAAAGTTTATGATCTATACTTTAACATGTGAATAGTTTGTTACTTGATCATGAAAAGTTCTATGAGTTGAGCTACTGTTATAACATATGATGGTGCTAGAAAAGGTGATTGAAATTATCATTGATCAAACTTGTGCACCTGCTAGCATTCACACTTCATAAATTATTTCTTTTATCATTTACCTACTCGAGGACGAGCAGGAATTAAGCTTGGGGATGCTGATACGTCTCCAGCGTATCTATAATTTATGAAGTATTCATGCTATTATATTATCCATCTTGGATGTTTAATGGGCTTTACTACGCACTTTTAAATTATTTTTGGGACTAACCTATTAACCCAGAGCCCAGTGCCAGTTTCTGCTTTTTCCCTTGTTTCAGTGTTTCACAGAAAAGGAATATCAAACGGAGTCCAAACGGAATGAAACCTTCGGGAGCATGATTTTTGGAACGAACATGATCCAGGAGACTTGGAGTTGAAGTCAGGGAAACTTCAAGGTGGCCACGAGGCAGGGAGGTGCGCCTGCCCCCCTGGGCGCGCCCCCACCCTCGTGGGCCCCTCGTGGCTCCCCTTACCAACTTCTTTCGCCTATATATATCCATATACCCTAAAAACATCAAGGAGCAGAATAGATTGGGAGTTCCGCCGCCGCAAGCCTCTGTAGCCACCAAAAACCAATCGGGCCCTGTTGCGGCACCCTGCCGGAGGGGGGAACCCTCACCGGTGGCCATCTTCGTCATCCCGGCGCTCTCCATGACGAGGAGGGAGTAGTTCACCCTCGGGGCTGAGGGTATGTACCAGTAGCTATGTGTTTGATCTCTCTCTCGTGTTCTTGAGATGGTACGATCTTGATGTATCGCGAGATTTGCTATTATAGTTGGATCTTATGATGTTTCTCCCCCTCTACTCTCTTGTAATGGATTGAGTTTTCCCTTTGAACTTATCTTATCGGATTGAGTCTTTAAGGATTTGAGAACACTTGATGTATGTCTTGCATGTGCTTATCTGTGGTGACAATGGGATATCACGTGATCCACTTGATGTATGTTTTGGTGATGAACTTGCGGGTTCCATTCGTGAACTTATGCATAGGGGTTGGCACACGTTTTCGTCTTGACTCTCCGGTAGAAACTTTGGGGCACTCCTTGAAGTACTTTGTGTTGGTTTGAATAGATGAATCTGAGATTGTGTGATGCATATCGTATAATCATACCCACGGATACTTGAGGTGACATTGGAGTATCTAGGTGACATTAGGGTTTTGGTTTATTTGTGTCTTTAAGGTGTTATTCTAGTACGAACTCTATGATAGATCGAACGGAAAGAATAGCTTCATGTTATTTTACTACGGACTCTTGAATAGATCGATCGTACCCTACCATAATCTCTTCGTTTGTTCTCCGCCATTAGTGACTTTGGAGTGACTCTTTGTTGCATGTTGAGGGATAGTTATATGATCTAATTATGTTATTATTGTTGAGAGAACTTGCACTAGTGAAAGTATGAACCCTAGGCCTTGTTTCCTAGCATTGCAATACCGTTTGTGCTCACTTTTATCGTTAGTTACCTTGCTGTTTTTATATTTTTAGATTACAAAAACCTATATCTACCATCCATATTGCACTTGTATCACCATCTCTTCGCTGAACTAGTGCACCTATACAATTTACCATTGTATTGGGTGTGTTGGGGACACAAGAGACTCTTTGTTATTTGGTTGCAGGGTTGCTTGAGAGACACCATCTTCATCCTACACCTCCCATGGATTGATAAACCTTAGGTCATCCACTTGAGGGAAATTTGCTACTGTCCTACAAACCTCTGCACTTGGAGGCCCAACAACGTCTACAAGAAGAAGGTTGCGTAGTAGACATCAGATCTCGTCATGATTATTTGAAGTTCTATCAATTTTCCCAACAGTAATTTGTTTACCCACCGTTTGTTATTTTTCTCGAGAGAAGCCACTAGTGAAACCTACGGCCCCCGGGTCTTCCTTTTTTATATATTTGCCTTACGATCTACTTTTCGTTTGCATTTTTATTCAGATCTATTAAACCAAAAATACAAAATACTTTGCTACACATTATTTTATTTGCAATCTATTACAACTTTCTTCCTGTCAACACGCAATTTTTGGCGCCGTTACCCGAAAGGGATTGACAACCCCTTTAACTCGTCGGGTTGCGAGGTGTTGTTATTTGTGTGTAGGGGCTGTTTACGTTGTGTTGCTTGGTTCTCCTACTGGTTCGATAACCTTGGTTTCATCACTGAGGGAAATACCTACCTTCACTGTGCTACATCATCCCTCCCTCTCCGGGGAAATACCGACGTAATTCCAGCTATCATCAAGGAGAATTTCTGGCGCCGTTGCCGGGGAGGATCTTCAACATAACCAGGTTCCTAATCACAAATCTCATCCCCTCGCAATTTACATTATTTGCCATTTGCCTCTCGTTTTCCTCTCCCCCACTTTACAAAAATTTGCCGTTTTATTCACCCTCTTTTTTGTTCGCCGTTTTCTCGTCAGATCTCATGTTTGCTTGTTTGCCATGTGTCTTCTATTTGCTTGCATCTTTGCTTGCTAAAAATCTATTGATATGGAACCTCATCCACTTGCTAATCTTTTCAAAAGATCCAATTATGATGAATCAATTGCTAGTGAATTAAGTTCACTAGATTATCTTTATGAAGTTTTGCTTGAGATCTATGAATCTGATAATTGTGATGAAGTGTTAAACGAAGAAATTTATAAAGTGATTCATGATAGCTCCTTGAATGAAAAGCATGATTGCAATGATGTTATTATAAATTATATTAATGTCAATTGTGTTAATGATATGCAAAACCCCAAGCTTGGGGATGCTTGTTTTGTTATGTCCACTACTTGTTGCAATGATCATGATTGGGGTGATTCTTCTTATGATCTTGAAAGTTTATTTAAGCCTCATGATGAATTTGTTTGCAATAATATTGAAAGTGGGTTTGGAAGAGTGTCAAATTTAGGTAAAAGTAATCCCACAAGTTTGGAGAGTGTTCAATCTTATGAAATTTTTGATGAAAGTGGGTTTGGAGAGGTCATGACTTTAGTTGATTTTGATCCCACTATTTTGGAAGAGCGTCAACTTTGCATGCATATGGATCTTAAAGAGAATATTTTATGTGATAGTTATATTGTTGAATTTTATTATGATCCTACATATAATTATTATGAGAGAGGAAAATATGGTTGTAGAAATTTTCATGTTATTAAATTTCCTCTCGTTGTGTTGAGATTGTCAAAGTTTTATTCCTCTCCTTTGCATATGCTAGATATTTCTTGTCTTGATAATTGGTTTTCCTATAAAATTTCTATGCATAGGAAGTATGTTAGACTTAAATTTATTTGTCACATGTTTTATGATGCTCTATTTGTGTTTCAATTATTATCTTTTGTGTGGGCATCGTTGAAATCTTATGCCTAGCTAAGGGCGTAAAACTATAGCGCTTGTTGGGAGGCAACCCAATGAATAAAATTTCTTTTTTGCTTTTTGCTTTCTGTTCTTGTGTGTTTACACGATTATGCTACTGGTATGATTGTGTTTTTTGTGTTTTAATTAGTGTTTGTGCCAAGTAAAGCCTATAGGATCTTCTTGGGTGATAGTTGTTTGATCTTGCTGAAAAAGACAGAAACTTTGCGCTCACGAAAATAATTTTCATAAATCACAGAAAAGAGCTTTTGCCCTGATTCTTTTTGAAGAAGATTAATATACAAATTACCCAGGTCTTCCTATTTTGGTAGAATTTTTGGAGTTACATAAGTATTCTCCAAATACAGATTACTACAGACTGTTCTGTTTTGACAGATTCTGTTTTCTTTGTGTTGTGTGCTTATTTTGATGGCTCTATGGTTTTCTTTGATGAGGTTTTTGCCATATAAAAGTTGGAATACAGTAGATATAATACGAAAACAAAATATGAATTGGTTTTATTCAGCACTTATAGTAGTGGTTTGCTTTCTTATACTAACGGATCTCACGAAGGTTTTGCTGAGTTTTGTGTGATTGAAGTTTTCAAGTATTGGGTTATCTTACGATGGATGAAGGAAGTATGTAAGAGCCTAAGCTTGGGGATGCCCCGACATCCCCAGCTATTTGTCTAAAAATGAGCAACCAACTAAGCTTGGGGATGCCCACGAGTGGCATCCCCGGTTTCTTCCAACGACTATCGGTATTTTACTCGAGGCTATATTTTTATTCGTCACATGATATGTGTTCTGCTTGGAGCGTCTTGTATGATATGTGTCTTTGCTTGTTTTATTTTGTGTTTTAAGTCATCAATCCTTGATGGACACACTTATTTGAGAGAGCCAAAATTATACCATGATTTGTTAGAATTGCTCTCTATGCTTCACTTAAATCTTTTATGAGCTAGGACTTGCTCTAGTGCTTCACTTATATCTTTTTGAGCACGGTGTGCTTAGTATTTTTGAAGAAATGCTCTCTTGCTTCACTTAGATTTATTTGAGAGTTAGTAAAATTTTGAAGAAATTCTCTCTTGCTTCACTTAAATTATTTTGAGAGAAAGAAAATTTGTTATGCTCATGATCTTCACTTATATTTGTTTGAGCTTATGAAAATCAACACATGAAAATTAGTCCCAAAGTGATAGATATCCAAGAAGGATAAAGTAAAAAAATGTCATGAAGATCATTGGACAAAATAAACTTGATTCTTAGTAATAGTTTTGAGATATGATGATGTGATATGTGAGTTATGTTGATGAGTAATTGTGCTCTAGTAAGAATATAGGTGTTAAGGTTTGTGATTCCCCATGCATGCACGAAAGTCAATAATCATGCAAGGAAAATTATATCCTACTTGTGGTGCATTATTCGGTGTTACTTATGCTTAATGCTTGCTTATGAGATTATTCGTTTCTTGGTTGGTCGCTTCTCAATCTTTTTGCTAGCCTTCATTTTGCACCAATCCTTTAAACCAGTTTTGCCACATGAGTCCACTATATCTACCTATATGTGGTATTCTTTTTCCGTTCTAAGCAAATTTGTATGTGCCATCTCTAATTTTCAAAATAAACCTCTCTTTTGTGTGTTTGTTTCGCTCGCGGAACGGTAAGGGATGGCTAATATTTTCCATGCTGGATGTGTTATTCTCACGATGAGTGTTTATTCACTTGTCATTGCACGAGAGTAAGACAAAGGTCTTAGGGATGCCCAGTCCCGAAATGCAAAAATGAATTTACTTTATGTTGTCAAATAATAAATTCTTTGGAAAGTGTTAGTATGGAAGGCACCCGTGGATACAGCTAGCCATGGAAAGTGAAAGTATGGTGGAAAAAGGAATAAACTTTATTTTCTGTTTGGGAACCGCCTATGGCATATCTAGCATGGAAAGTATTCGTAGCTCTATGTCGTTTTCGTTGGTGGGATGGATACACCTCCCAAAATGTTTTTATCTCAATTTTTTTCGCTCTGAGCTCTGGCACCTCTAAAAATCCCTACTTCCCTCCGCGAAGGGCCTTTTCTTTTACTTTATGCAATTTTTATTTTGAGTCTCCTTCTTCTCTTATAAAAGCACCAACTAAGAGGCAATATGATCGTGCTTAAGAATTGGGTGTAGCTAATATTCGAGTGTGTTTCATGAATGGATCAATGTTTGAGCATGGTGGGCTAGGGATAACTTGTTTTAGCATTGATATTTTGAAAGACATGGTTGCTTGTTGATATGCTTGAGTATCTAAATTATTATGTCAAAAGTAGACTATTGCTTTGAATCGCATAAAAGTCCAAATGTCCATGCTATAAAGAAAAGAATATGATTTTACTTGATGAACAGCACTGCACATCAAGAATTCTGTTTTTATCACTTACCTACTCGAGGACGAGTAGGAGTTAAGCTTGGGGATGCTGATACGTCTCCAACGTATCTATAATTTTTGATTGTTCCATGCTATTTGATTATCATTCTTGGATGTTTTATAATCATTTTATATCATTTTTTGGTACTAACCTATTGACATAGTGCCCAGTGCCAGCTGCTGTCTTCTGCATGTTTTTTACATCGCAGAAATCAATATCAAACGGAGTCCAAATGCCCCGAAACTTTTTGGAGATTTTTTATGGGCCAGAAGGAAGAAGATGGGCCCTGGTGGCACCTGGGGGGAGTCCCGAGGAGGGGACAATCCACCAGGGGCGCCAGGAGGCCCAGGCGCGCCCTGGTGGGTTGTGCCCACCTCGGGCACCCCCCGGACCGCCTCTTTGCTCTATAAATACCCCAAAAATACCAGAACCCTAGGGGAGTCGATGAAATATTCATCCAGCCGCTGCAGAGTCCAGAACCACCAGATCCAATCTAGACACCATCACGGAGGAGTTCACCACTTCCATTGGTGCCTCTCCGATGATGCGTGAGTAGTTCTTTATAGACCTTCGGGTCCGTAGTTAGTAGCTAGATGGCTTTCTCTCTCTCGCTGAATTCTCAATACAATGGTCTCTTGGAGATCCATATGATGTGACTCTTTTTGCGATGTGTTTGTTGGGATCTGATGAACTTCGAGTTTATGATCAGTTATATCTTTTTGTATCCATGAAAGTTATTTGAGTTTCTTTGATCTCTTATATGCATGATCTCTTATAGCCTCGTATTTCTTCTCCGATATTTGGGTTTTGTTTGGCCAACTTGATCTATTTGTCTTGCAATGGGAAGAGGTGCCCGGTAGTGGGTTCGATCTTACGGTGCTTGATCCCAGTGATAGAAGGGGAACCAACACATATGTATCGTTGCTACTAAGGATAAAAAGACGAGATCTATATCTACCGCCATATAGATAAACGGACCTTGTCTACATCATGTCATCGTTCTTATTGCATCACTCCGTTTTTCCATGAACTTAATACACTAGATGCATGCTGGATAGCGGTCGATGTGTGGAGTAATAGTAGTAGATGCAGGCAGGAGTCGGTCTACTAATCTTGGACGTGATGCCTATGTAATGATCATTGCATGGATATCATCATGATTATTTTAAGTTCTATCAATTGCCCAACAGTAATTTGTTTACCCACCGTTTGCTATTTTTCTCGAGAGAAGCCACTAGTGAAACCTACGGCCCCAGGTTCTTCCTTTTTATATATTTGCCTTGCGATCTACTTTCCTTTGCATTTTTATTCAGATCTATTAAACCAAAAATACAAAAATACTTTGCTTCACTTTATTTTATTTGTGATCTATTATTTCAATCTATTACAACTTTCTCCTGTCAACACGCAATTTCTGGCACCGTTACCCGAAAGGAATTGACAACCCCTTTAACTCGTTGGGTTGCGATGTGTTGTTATTTGTGTGCATGGGTTGTTTACGTTGTGTTGCTGGGTTCTCCTACTGGTTCGATAACCTTGGTTCCATCACTAAGGGAAATACCTACCTTCGCTGTGCTACAGCATCCCTCCCTCTCCGGGGAAATACCGATGTAGTTCCAGCTATCATCATACATTGACGACGACCCTTTTTATTTTAGCAGAGCTTCCAGGCACGCCCCCCTTTGATCATCCCGATATCGCCCATTCCATTCTCTCATGCTTGCATTAGATTTTGCTACTGTAATTGTGTGCTCCTATTCTGATGCATAGCCTGCTTTTGTACCTGTTGTTGTACCTTACCTGCTTATCCTTAACTGCTTAGTATAGGTTGGTTAGTGATCCATCAGTGACCCCCACTTTGTCCTTGTTGCCCCTGCTTCATCATCGACGACTCGAGCGACATGATTGAAGACCAGGCCCCAGCACCGCACATCACTTTCCCCTTAGTTGCTCGACACTACTAGGTTACTATCGAGTGCCGACGGTGATACCTCATCAGCACTTCTGATGCTAACCTTGTAGGTTAGTTCATCGGTTATGGTCGTCGAGGGTGATTCCTCCTTCTCCACTCCCAATAACGACACTGTCGTGCAGCTCCTCAAGAGTGGACCTCGAGGGTGATGCCTCCTTCATTCACCTTGACGATAACATTGGGTGGAATTCCATCGAGGGTGATTCCTCAGGGTTCCCCTCGGTGTTAGACACACGGTTACTATGGTTACTATGAATTTACATTGAACCATGTTACTAAAGAGGGGTTGGCCCTGAGGGGTACCCACGCGAGCTTAATTGCGAGTGATGTGGAGTCAGGTTGACCTGGAAGGTGCCCGCGAGATAATTACGAGGCGTAGCCTGGCATTCTTAGCCCTTGCTGCAAGTCCTCAAGACAGGGCGACGGGGTCACATCGATCGTGAGTCTCTGCTCATTACCGCGCGCTCCTAATCCACTATGATTTGGATATTTGATCCGAGGGCCCTCTGGCCTGATAGCACTAACCATCACGTGGGCATAGTATGGGCATTCTGCGTCGTATGCATCAGCCGAAGCTTAATAGACGTCATGCGACTGAGCGGCACGCACCGAGTTGGACTGGTAAGCACCTGCCTTTTTAAGGAGGTATCTAGGTCTGCTCACCGGCCGCCCACGCAACGTGCAGGAGTTCCTGGCACGATGGCCCAAGACCCTTGGGGGCATAGGTTTAGTCCGGCGTGCTGACCTCTCTATTAAGCCTAGGTCGGGTTGCAGTGTACCGTTTAGCCGAGGCCGGACATGACCAAGTAAACATTGTCCAGCCGGAGTTAAGCGAGTGTGGTGGGTAAGTTGGTGCACCCCTGCAGGGAAGAAAACATCTATCGATAGCCTGTCCTACGGTAACAGACACTCGGAGTTGGATCTCGATCGATACAACTAGAACCTGACACTTGAGATGATATCTGGATAGTATGGCTCTGGGATTGCTTTCTCGCAGGGAGTCGAGGAAGGATCTCTGGGCGAGGTTGATGACACTACTACTACTTTACTTTATGCTAATCTGCACTCTTCTATTGTTGCAAGACCGCTGAAGATGATGAAGATGCTAGTCTTCGATAGGCTAGGCCTTCCCCTCTATTCTGGCATTCTGCAGTTCAGTCCACAGATACATCCCTTCCTTTGATACCAATGCATACTTAGTATAGATCTGATGCTTGTGAGTACTTTGGATGAGTACTGTAACGCCCCGAGACTGACGCTTCAGAAGACTTCCATATTTTCGTGATCACCGTGTGTTTCTTTTGTGCTTGCTCTTTTATTTTTCATTGCATCATGCCATCATGTCATTTAATTTTTAAAACTCAACTAAATAAATTGCATAGATTTTGATCTATTTAAATCGAGGGAATTAACATGGTGATTTCTCTTTATAACATATCCTCCCAATACTTAGGGAGCTATATTAAAATATTCCATTAACTTTGGAATCACCATAACACACCTGCAGTTTAAGTTACATGCATTTTCTATCTCAATTCCTTGCCTCAAACTTTGTCAACAATTCTTATCTCTTTTATTGAGGCTCCTCAAGTCTCAATATTTTTGGCCACTCCTAAACCTTGTCCTAGTTCAAACCATTTGAATTTAATTCAAATGAGTTTGAATTTAGATCTTGCATTTGTGCCACTTCTATTTTTCCTGGATCAAGCGCATTTTTATAAGTCCGGGAAAATAATCCCCATGCGAAAAATCTTTCCCTAACCCTCTCTTTATTTTCCTCTCTCTATTTCTTTTCTGCTAGAAAATTAGAGGGAGAGAGACGAGAGCCAGCCCAGCCGGCCTCTTAGGCCCGACCAACTAAGCCGGCCCTTTAGCCCAGCCAGCCCACCTAAACCTATAACCCTAGCCTCACCCCGATCCATCTCCTCCTCCTGCTCTTTTCCACGCGCGCCGCCATCCCTCTCTCGCTCACGCCCGATCCCCTCTCCCCATCGTCCTCCTCCTGCGCTGCGACACACAGAGAGGAGCAGAGCCCTGCGCCGTCCTCTGCCCGATGGTGTGCCCGCGAGTTCCCCTCCACCGCAGCGCCATCTCGCCTCCTCCTTGCTGCTTCGTCTGTCGCCGAGCAGGAGGTCCGGCGCCTCGACTCCAGGTCCGGCCGCCATCGGCCGCTCCCTCCCCGACCTCTAGCCTTGTCCAGGCCATCCCTGCCGTCGCCTCTCCAGCCGCGTCGACCCACTATCAGGCCCGTGCTCGACCCCAGCCTCCTCTGCTTCGCCTTCTCGCCGGAGATCGCGTCCCTGCCATCTTCTTCACCTCCTGCCCGAGACCCACGTTCGGCCTCGCCATGGTTCGCCTGCACCATCTCCGTCCGACAAGGACGTCGCCCTGCTGCCTTCTCTTGTCGCGACCAGGATCCCCCTCCTCGCGCCTCTGGTCACCTCGCCACCCCTTCACCCGTCTTGTGCCTGCGTCCGCGCAACACCATCTCTGCTGCCTCTACGCACCTCTGGTGACCTCCCGAGGCAGGGCCTTGACAAGTCCCTCGATGCCCCTCCAGATGTGTCAATGCCTTTGTTTGACCCATGTACAACTACACGGTGATGCGCCAAGTACCCCCTCGGATCGTCAAGTCCGACTACACGGAACCGCCAAGTACCACTACGATTGTCGTGTACATCTACGGACGCCAAGACCGGAACAACAAGTACCCCGACAACGTGTGTAACTCTATCGTCGACCCCGTGGACGTCAAGTACCTCTACCGACGACCCCGAACATCTACGAAAACGTGTACCACTACCGTCGCCGAAGACCTGTGTGCAACTACCATCGCCGTGTACCACTACTTCCCTCGGCGACCCGTGAACAACTACTTCCATTACCGCCGAACTCGTTCCGCCTCGAAAACGCACGCTTCAAAGGTATACCCGCCGGAACGATGCCCATGGACGAATGCATGCAATGCATGAGATGCACCGTATGTTTGCACCGTGTCCCAGTTGTCGCTTGCGAGTTCCTTGTTTCCATGCCACCGACATGTGGGACCACCGGTAATCGGGATCACCCCACCATCTTTTGCATGTTTCGCACATCCGCACACTTGCTCTTTTGCACCGGTATCTCAATGAGTTATCAGATCATCGGAATGTTGTCGTGGCACCATTTTCGTTGTCGTTGCCGTGGCACCCCTTTCGTTCCGCAATGGTGACCAAATGCTTCATAACATGCTCATGTCAATATTTTCGTAAAATTGCTTAAAACTTGCATATGTCATCCGCATCATGAAAACAACATTTAAAATGTTTATATTTGTTGTTTCCATTAAATTGCTAAATTTGCATATGAGGATTTTCCGGAATTGTTGTTTGTTGTTCCGGCCTCATTTAAACTTGCCTAAATAGTTAGTTTACTTATGCTTCACCCCTTGCCATGTTTAATAACATTTAATATTGTTGGGTACATAAACGAGAGAGAACTAAATAATTGATGTTGTGTTTCTTCAATATGCAACTTGTTGCATATTGAGCTTCACTTAATTTGTAGTATTGTTTGTGCACTTTGCCATGCCATGCCTCATTAAATCGGACATGCATCATACTTGATTGTGCATCATGTCATGTTTATGTGATGGTTGTTTCTTTTTTTGTTCACAATTGCAATAAATTCTCAAAACCTTTTATTTTCATTGGAGGCTTTTATTTTGTTTCCAAAAAATTGATCTAAATCTTCAAAATTTGCATAGATCTTTTTAAATTCTGTTAGAACATTGAAAACATGTTTGTATTTTGAAATAATTGTTCCTAAATTAATAAAATGCTCATGTTTTCAAATTGTGTTCAGAATATTCTTGTTTTCTAATTTTGTTTGCGGATCCAAATAAATGTTTGTTCTTTCGAATTTTGATTGGAGTTTCAACAATGTTCCCGTTTTCAAAAAATGTTCATGTTTTAATTTTTCTCTCTAAATTTTAAGGAATGCTCCAGTTTTCAAAATTGTTCAGTGTTTGAAAATTTTCATGTTTTCAAAACATATTCATGATTTTTCAAGAAAGGTTTGCACTTTAAAAAACTGTTATTTTTTTAAAGTATTCACGATTTTGAAAAAGATTCGCTTTTCAAAAAATATTTATTCTTTTGAAAAAAGAAAATGTGTTTTGAATTTTCAAAAAAATGTGTGAGATCTATCAGTACTGATAGTTCTTAGCGTTCCACGCTGCATATTAGTTAGCAATCCTCATCAGCTCAAGTGGCTATCACACAAGCAAAAGATCTCGTGTTCGATCCCTCACACACACACTTAGCTTTTGTGATTCTTCACTCCAAGATCTGCAAAGGGCCGGCCAAGTCGACAGGGCGCCCTATGCAAAGGAGCACTCGTTGCCACATTGAGTGGCACATATGACCTCCCGAAAATAAAGCATATCAGGTGTCTTCAAGAGCCTCGCGGGGCGGCTTCCCGAGGTCCCTCACGGAGGCGTGCAGGTCAAGGATCAGATGAAGGAGTCACGGGGTCCTGCGTTGTCACGTGGGTGACGCGTGTGACGACGAGCGGAGCCAGGAGGGCGCCAGCAGGCGTGGATATGGAGGCTTTCCATGTGAGAGCGACGTGCTGTCAAACAAGAGAAAATCGACTACTTGACCCGGCCCACAAAGGATTGCCATGTTAGCGTGTACTATGTCAAAAATCAGTAATTAAAGGGACGCACCTTACAAAGGTAATTCCCATCTCCTCTGGTGGTCACAAGTGCCACAATGCATCCGCGCCAGTTGTCGCAATAAGGGAGTTTTTGTGTGTTCTACCACAGGAAGAGATGGGTGGATTTGTTTGTGCTTTTTCTTAGATTTGATTTTTAAATGATACATCTCTCAAACCGTGCGTCCAAAACATAGTCATTTTCACCATTTCTTTTCTCACGCTGAAATCTTTAAGACTAGATCTCATGTTGATAGGTTTGGACAAACTTTTTTTTTGAATGAAATTTGTGCTTCAAACCTGTACTAAACCATGCTCGTAGTGATCTAGACACTCTTATATTACTTTACAGAGGAAGTACTTTACTTTTGGGCAAAGCTTCATAGGAAAGGAGAACTACGCTTCCCTTTTTTTGAAAGCACGGAACACAACTGTGCTTTCTGACAAAACGATCAAAGAAATAGAAAAACCAGAAAATAAAAAACTAAATAACAAACCAATTAGAAAAAAATGAAAATACAAACCTTTGTGTGGAAAGCACCTAGCATGACAAGTGGTGGCGCTGGAGCGCACCACATAGAGCGTTGGGAGCGCTCCCGCGTGCCAGGAAAGTGGTCATTAGGGCTCCCAGGCAGGGGATAACCCCCAACAACTTAGGGGCGAGGGAATGGGGAAATACTTTTTGGCTCTTGGGTGTATATACACCTCATATGGGCAAACATTAGTAAATACGACAAAGTAAAAAAATTCCAAAACTTTTTTCGAATTAAACTTTACCATATTTTGTACTCGTATAAACAATTTCGCGAAGAAAAAACTCCCGTCAACTTCAGAAAAAGAAAATTTAAGGACAAAAAGTGTGAATAGTAACTTGTATATAGTGTTGATTTTTTTCCACCAAGAATACTATAGAACTTACTTCTTGGCCAAACTATTTACGCGAGACAACGGAAGGTCAAGTTTGTTTCAAAAAAACTTTGAGAATTTTTTGAATTTCGTAAATTAAATTTTTTCCGTACAGGGTGTATAGAAAAGGTATTTTTAATAAACAATGCACCAACCAGCATCAGACATATAGCTGCCAAAACAGTCTCGTGAAGGGAAAAGGAAAAGAAAGATCAAACACAAAAAATAAAGGGGATTCCTTGTGGGGACATGACACGGCAAGCCCACAAAATAGAAAACAGAACAGGTTGAGGGAGCTTATAAAACACAACTAATTAGGATCTGGAGGTGGCGGGGATGGGGTGGCGAAATCTTAAGCGCCAAAGTCTTGAATCGATCGGTAAGCCTGTCCATGGCAGCACACTCCGGCAGGCCACTAAGAGGCTTTCACAAATGCAGAAAACCACATAATTTGAAAATTGCATCAGTCGCGCGCGATAGGGAGAATGCTCAATGAGAAGCTTGTTACAGATCATGCATAAGGTCCAAGTAATGGTCCCAATACCAAACCACATAATGCGTCTAGTAGCTGCAGAGGATGCACATAATTCAGCGTAAAGATTGGGGAAATTCGGATCGCACCAGTACTGGCCAACTACTTCCCGAAAGCAACTCCCTAAGATCTGAGTCGTAACACAAGAGAATAGCATATGATACCACCTCAGAGAAGGGACATAGACCATCTCTAGGACCATGGCTTTTGCGATCCTCAAACCCTAAAGGAATACACCAAGGATCCATTGCCAGCCCAAAGTTGGGTGAGAGGTTCAGGGCCCGGAGACGCTGCCACCACTTGTGAAAGGGAGCGAGTCAAGAACCGCTTGTTGGCCCCGAGCCGCCAGGAGACATGGTCTAGTTAAAGGCTTGGGGTGTGAAGAGCAACACACTCCAACAGGCTTTCCCACTCATCCCATTCAGGATGGCAGAAAGCGCGACAAATAGCGAGGCGCCCAAGATGATTTTGGGCAGCCTCAAACAAAATGTGGGGAACTCACATATGACGAAAATAGATGGGAACCGAGTAGCAAACGGACTATCACGTGTCCACCGGTCAAACCAGAAGAGGATGGATGAACCTGAGCCCACATAAATCGAGGTGCCAATGTGTAAGATGGGCATGAGTTGGATCACAGATTGCCAGAATTGAGAGCCACTCGACCGTTGACAGTCAAGTGCCTAACCCCTCAGTAACTTGGCACGAATAATAGTGAGCCATAGCACACCCTCATTATTCATGATATGACACATCATTTAGAAAGCAAGGCTACGTCAATCCGTTTGGTGGAGATTATCCCTAGACCGCCTTGATCCTTAGGCTTACACATATTCACCTATTTCACCATGTGATATTTCTGCTTGTGGATTGATACATATCAGTCTCCTAATGAAGGCTCTCGTGGAGCATATACAAGCCCATGATAAACATGGGCAAGCTCTACACGGATGAATTATTTAAAATTTTCCTTCCCCCTTGGAAAGCCACCTACCTTGCCAGGACTCGACTCTAAATTGGATCTTCGTCACCACCGGACAATAGGGATCCTCAGATAAGATGTGGGGAAGGACCCTAGCCAACAATTAAGCCGGGAAGAAATACTTTGCCGAAAATCCTCAGAGTACCTGTGACGCCCCGATTCAATCGTACACTAATCATATATACAAATGTGTACGATCAAGATCAGGGACTCACGGGAAGATATCACAACACAACTCTAGACACAAATTAAAATAATACAAGCTTTATATTACAAGCCATGGGCCTCGAGGGCTCGAATACATAAGCTCCAAAGCAAACGAGTCAGCGGAAGCAACATTATCTAAGTACATACATGAGTTAAACAAGTTTAGCCTTAAGAAGGATAGCACAAAAGCAACAACGATCGAAGAGGCAAGGCCTCCTGCCTGGGACCTCCTAACTACTCCTGGTCGTCGATGGTCTCCACGTAGTAGTAGGCATCCTTCGGGCAGTAGTAGTCGTCTGCGGTGGCATCTGGCTCCTGGGATCCACCATCTGGTTGCAACAACCAGAAAGAAGAAAGAAGGGGGAAAATGGGTAGAAAAGCAACCGTGAGTACTTGTCACACCCACGATGCGGCTATATCTCGCACGTGTCGAGGCACGACTTAGAGGCATAACCGCATTGTTGTTTTGTCGCAAGAAGGGTCATCTTCACACAATCCCATGTAATGAACAAGAATGGGATAAAGAGTTGGCTTACAATCGCCACTTCACACAATACATAAATAAATTCATACATCATTCAAGATACACACATAGACCGACTACGGTCAAATCCAAATAAAAAGAAGATAACCCCAAATGCTAGATCCCTGATCGTCCCAACTGGGCTCCACTACTGATCAACAGGAAACGAAACACAGTAATGTCCAGGGTCTTCGTCGAACTCCCACTTGAGCTCGGTGGCATCACCTGCACTGATCTCATCGGCACCTGCAACTGTTTTGGAAGTATCTGTGAGTCACGAGGACTCAGCAATCTCACACCCGCGAGATCAAGACTATTTAAGCTTATGGTAGGAAAGGGTAAGGTGGTGAGGTTGCAGCAGCGACTAAGCATATATGGTGGCTAATATACGCAAATAAGAGCGAGAAGAGAAGCAACGGAACGGTCATCAACTAGTAATGATCAAGAAGTGATCGTGAACTCCTACTTACGTCAAACATAACCCAAAAAACGTGTTCACTTCCCGGACTCCGCCGAAAAGAGACCATCACGGCTACACACGCGGTTGATGTATTTTAATTAAGTCAAGTGTCAAGTTCTCTACAACCGGATATTAACAAATTCCCATCTGCCACATAACCGCGGGCACGGCTCTCGAAAGTTTATACCCTGCAGGGGTGTCCCAACTTAGCCCATTATAAGCTCTCACGGTCAACGAAGGATATTCCTCTCCCGGGAAGACCCGATCAGTCTCGGAATCCCGGTTACAAGACATTTCGACAATGGTAAAACAAGACCAGCAAAGCCGCCCGATGTGCCGACAAATCCCGATAGGAGCTGCACATATCTCGTTCTCAGGGCAACACCGGATGAGTCTAGCTACGAGTAAAACCAGCCCTCAAGTTTCCCCCAGGTGGCCCCGCAGGCAGCTCGGTTCGGACCAACACTCGAAGGAGCACTGGCCCGGGGGGTCTAAAATAAAGATGACCCTTGAGTCTGCAGAACCCAAGGGAAAAAGGCTTAGGTGGCAAATGTTAAAACCAAGGTTGGGCCTTGCTGGAGGAGTTTTATTCAAAGCGAACTGTCAAGGGGGTCCCATAAATCACCCAACCGCGTAAGGAACGCAAAATCAAGGAACATAACACCGGTATGACGGAAACTAGGGCGGCAAGAGTGGAACAAAACACCAGGCATAAGGCCGAGCCTTCCACCCTTTACCAAGTATATAGATGCATTAATTAAATAAGAGATATGTTGTGATATCCCAACATAAACATGTTCCAACATGGAGCAATCTTCAACTTCACCTGCAACTAGCAACGCTATAAGAGGGGCTGAGCAAAAGCGGTAGACCAGAAACATTTTTTGTAATTCCGAATTTATAAAACATAAACATTGTTTGAATTTGTGAACGAATAATTTAAATACAGAAACATTTTGAGAAATTTTGAACAAAATTTGAAAAGTGGATATTTTTTGAGACTGTGAACAAATTTTGAAATCAAGAACATTCTTTGAAATTCCAAACAATATTTGAAATTTTCAACAAGTTTGAAAAGAAAATACGAAAATTTTAACAAGAAATAGAAAAAAGGGAAGAAAAGAAAAGAAACAAAAAAATAGAAAATGGACCAGGCTTGTCGGGCGTGCGCAGTGTGCAGACCCGACGGTTTGCCTCCTTGTGCTGCAAATACTGCGTTCCATTGCTTTCTTGGGAAGTACTATTTTTTTAGACATACTTTTTTTAGAAACACCTGCAACTTTATTAATAGTCATAAAATTACAGGTACACTGATATGGATCTAAGATCCAAGAAAATGCAAAGTAACTCCTATGACTAAGAATTAAAATGAATTCTCTTGTAAACACCTTCTTCACGGTATCAATCTCTGTTCGAAGAAATACTTCAAAGACTTTGGTAAAGAGTCTGCAATAATACTGGAGCAACGATGTTGTCACTGTTTCACCCACATGAATATTACCAATAATGGTTTTTGAAAACGCCTTGAGTCGCCCATCAAGAAAGATGGAAACCTTGATCGTATTTGGGCCGGGATGATCCCCTAAAAGTGCAGGTCTTCGAATCACTATATCTTCATCATCGTGCCGATGAAAAATTTCACTTCTTAAAAGTGTACATTTTTAAATTTGAGAACATTCTTCATACACAAGGTGAATATTTTTAATGCAGGTGTGAACATTTTTTTAAAAATCAAGCATTTTATAAACACGAATATTTTCTTTAATTCTGAACACTTTTTGGATTTTGTGAGCATTTTAAAACGAAAAGAAAACAGGCAAAAATTAAATAAATGTGACACCCGGATAATTAAGCTACAATAACCTATGCTAATGATGCCACGTCACCTCTGTTAGAGTTGCTAATCTCGCATTAGTTCAAAAAACCGATTCAAAATCCAAATTCAAAAACAAGCCAAACGATAAAAGTTTTTAAAACATTAAAACTTAAATGTTCGGGTTGTGCCAAATAATGCATAGGTAATTATGGCAGAGAAACAACACCTTTATAAAATATTAAAATACTCTAAAATGAATAAAACAGGGGCTAAATCAATTATTTAAATGCTTTTAGGATAGTAAATGAATACAAACTAATTAATTAATGTGCCAAATTATTTGTGGCAGTGGTATGTTTTGAAACACTATTTTAGGTGCTACTGTGGTATTTTATAAAACTAAGTTTATTAGAATATAAACAAAAAACAATAAAAGGCAATAAACAAAAGAAAAATCAAAACTAAAAGAAAAGACAAAAGGCCCCCCTGGGCCGTTCGGCCCAACTGGGCATCCAGGCCACCGGCCAGCCCAACTAGCCACCGTCCCCTTCCTCCTGTTCATAGGGGGGATCGTGGCAGAGATCCCCCGGCTGTGGCCGGGGCATGTCGCCGTGGCGGCCATCCTCGCCTCCCCGACGGCTACAAGAGCCCCCAGACGCCCTCGTCCCCTGGATCGAACCCTAGCGCCATTCCCTCCTTCCCCGCGCCACTTTTCTTCTCCCCTGCGCACACCCGAGCACCTCGTCGCCATGGCCGTCGTCGATTCACGCGCCCACCATCGACCTCGGGCCCAAGGACCTTGTCCAGAAGAACCGGCACCGTCTGCTACATCGCATATGCCGACCAGGTCGAGTTGGGATCCCCATCAACGAGCGCATCATCGTCTTCTTCCTCTGCCCGTCGGCGATCTCCTTCGATCCGCTGCCGTTCGTCCACCCCAGCGTCCACGAGCCGTCCGCACGACCTCAGGGTGAGCACCACAGAAAAAGCCCCCTATTTCCTATTTGATTCCACCCCGTAGTTGCTATCCCACCTGTAGCCGACCCCGTTGTTCGCCTTGGCCGCTAGCTCGACCGTGTCGAGCTCGGCGAGCCTCGAGCGCCTCTGCCCCGTGCTCTCGCATGCCTATGGCCGTCGTCGTTCCGCCGTGGCCGCGCGCTCGCCGCGCCCGCACACGCCCGTGGCTGCACTCCCGCGAGCCCCTGACAGTCGGCCGTGTTCCCCGTGCACGCCTACCCCTGCCGCTGCTTGCTACTGCTACTGTGCTACCTACCGCTGCTCTGTTGGCCGCGTAGCTGCTGCTGCTGGCTGCGCTGCTGTACTGCCGCTGCTGCTATATTGCTTAGCTGCTTAGTTCCTGCCGCTTTAGCTGCTGCCGAGCGTTGCTTGCTTCTGCTAATGGACATGGCCGTGGCTATGCTATGTGTGTGGGTGTGCACAACCATCACTGGCCGGCCGTGCAATTAGATTAGGGACTAATTAGTAGTACTAGCTAGGTTAGTTACTACACTATGACATAGGGCCCCACTGTTAATTAAAGAAAATGACTAATCTAATTAAGCTAGAGAAAATGACAAGTGGGACCCACAACACTATTCACCTTTTGACCAGTCAACTTTGACTGGGTCAACTCAGTCAATGACCCGACCTACCAGCCTGATATGCAACACCCTAGGAACATTTCTGTGTACCCATAGCAATTTAACATTTAATTTTCAAATTAAAACAATTTAGAAAATGATTTAAAACTTTGATAAATCATAGAAAATAAACCGTACCTCGGATGGGAAAACTTTGTACATGAAAGTTGTTCAGAACGACGAGACGAATCCGGATACGCAGCCCGTTTGTCCGCCACACATCCCTAGCATAGCGAACACACAACTTTCCCCCTCCGTTTCATCTGTCCGAAAACGCTGAACACCGGGAATACTTTCCCGGATGTTTTCCCCCTTCGCCAGTATCACCTATCCCTGCGTTAGGTCACCTCTAGCACCGCGTATTGCCTTGTTACGCTATGTGATGCTTTGATTGCTCTATTATTTATTGTGTTCCCCCTCCGTTACTTCTCTCCGGTAGACCCCGAGGCTGCCGGTGACCCCCAGTTCGACTACGGTGTTGACGACCCATCCTTCTTGCCAGAGCAACCAGGCAAGCCCCCCCCGCTTGATCACCAGATATCGCCTATTCCTTATCTATACTGCTTGCATTAGAGTAGTGTAGCATGTTACTGCTTTCGGTTAATCCTATACTGATGCATAGCCTGTCATTGTTGCTACAGTTGTTACCCTTACCTGCTATCCTACTGCTTAGTATAGGATGCTAGTGTTCCATCAGTGGCCCTACACTCTTGTCCGTCTGCCATGCTATACTACTGGGCCGTGATCACTTCGGGAGGTGATCACGGGTATATACTATATACTTTATATACATGACACATGTGGTGACTAAAGTCGGGTCGGCTCGTTGAGTACCCGCAAGTGATTCTGATGAGGGGGCTGAAAGGACAGGTGGCTCCATCCCAGTAGAGGTGGGCCTGGGTTCCTGATGGCCCCCGACTGTTACTTTGTGGCGGAGCGACATGGCAGGTTGAGACCACCTAGGAGAGAGGTGGGCCTGGCCCTGGTCGGTGTTCGCGGATACTTAACACGCTTAACGAGATCTTGGTATTTGATCTGAGTCTGGCCATTTGGTCTATACGCACTAAACAACTACGCGGGAACAGTTATGGGCACTCGACGTCGTGGTATCAGCCGAAGCTCTTCTTGACGTCAGCGACGGAGCGGCGCGCGCTGGATTGGACTGGAACGCCTGCTAGGTTAGGTCTGCTTCCGGCCGCGTACGCAACATGCAGGTGTGCAATGGGCGATGGGCCCAGACCCCTGCGCGCATAGGATTTAGACCGGCGTGCTGACCTCTCTGTTGAGCCTAGGTGGAGCTGCGACGTGTTGATCTTCCGTGGCCGGGCATGACTCAGAAAAGTGTGTCCGGCCAAATGGGATCGAGCGTGTTGGGTTATGTGGTGCACCCCTGCAGGGAAGTTT
The DNA here is from genome assembly GCF_018294505.1 of Triticum aestivum. Classification (NCBI taxonomy): domain Eukaryota; kingdom Viridiplantae; phylum Streptophyta; class Magnoliopsida; order Poales; family Poaceae; genus Triticum; species Triticum aestivum. The sequence goes on along the minus strand of NC_057799.1, from coordinate 377,283,986 downwards.
AACTATTCGAATAGCCATGTCCCTCGGTAAAAGGACGACCCGGAGTTGTACCTTGACCTTATGACAACTAGAACCGGATACTTAATAAAATACACCCTTCCAAGTGCCAGATACAACCCGGTGATTGCTCTCTAACAGGGCGACAAGGAGGGGATCGCCGGGTAGGATTATGCTATGCGATGCTACTTGGAGGACTTCAATCTACTCTCTTCTACATGCTGCAAGATGGAGATGGCCAGAAGCGTAGTCTTCGACAGGATTAGCTATCCCCCTCTTATTCTGGCATTCTGCAGTTCAGTCCACTAATATGGCCCTTTACACATATACCCATGCATATGTAGTGTAGCTCCTTGCTTGCGAGTACTTTGGATGAGTACTCACGGTTGCTTCCTTCCCTCATTTCCCCCTTTTCTTTCTACCTGGTTGTCGCAACCAGATGTTGGAGCCCAGGAGCCAGACGCCACCATCGACGACGACTCCTACGACACTGCAGGTGCCTACTACTACGTGCAGGCCGCTGAAGACGACCAGGAGTAGTTAGGAGGATCCCAGGCAGGAGGCCTGCGCCTCGTTCGATCTGTATCCCAGTTTGTGCTAGCCTTCTTAAGGCAAACTTGTTTAACTTATGTCTGTATTCAGATATTGTTGCTTCCGCTGACTCATCTATGATCGAGCACTTGTATTCGAGCCCTCGAGGCCCCTGGCTTGTATTATGATGCTTGTATGACTTATTTATGTTTTAGAGTTGTGTTGTGATATCTTCCCCTGAGTCCCTGATCTTGATCGTACACATTTGCATGCATGATTAGTGTACGGTCAAATCGGGGCGTCACAATAAATAACCAAAAATAAAATGTAAAGAAAATAACAGAAAAAAGGAAGGCAAAAATAGACTGAAACCTTGTAGAAGGTTCCCAAAACAGATTTATGTAGAAGCTACATTACCTAATTGGGCCGACACATTTAGCTTGCTTGTTCCTCTACCCCGTGTGATTGATTGATAATGTCTTCAATGAGTGACACATAGGTTTTGCCAGTTTTGTTGGGAGCTTCTATTTCACGCCTTTTGCGGCAAGTTGCAGCTTAAACGCTCGCTCGTTCGCTCGTGGGCTATGGCTTCACTCAATTTTGACACTTGCCTTTTGCTACGAAATCACGAGTGGACATGGTACCACGCGAGGCCGCTATCATGCCCGCCCGTTCCCACATGATTCGTGCTATTGTAATACACTCACCAGGTATATGCATTTCTCAGGGTGAAGTATTCCTATATGGACAATGTATTCCCAGAGTCAATTAGTGGCCATGGCCCACCAATCTGAAAAGAGGAGTTAATCTCTCATTTATCTAGAGCAGATGTCTACGGTAACCTGCACACTAGTCTCCATTTTGTCCCCAGCCCCTCTCCATCCCGTAGCTCCTCCTCTGGTTCTCGCAGTCTCTTCATGTGCTACACCTGTATGTCACACATTAGTTTGCAACTCTAATCCATGTACAGAACGAACGAGGGTGTTCTCTCCCCTGATATGCTGCCTCAATTGTAATGGCTGGGTATGTTCTCACAGGTCTTGCTATATATAGTACTAGTGAACATAACAAACTGCAAACGTTCTGCCCTCGCGAGAGCTGGAGCTTGATGCCATGGTCACCTTCTTGTTCTATCTTTTCCTAGCTGGCAGGTTAAAGAAAGTTGTACAGTGTAGGAGTATTCCAGTTGCCTGCGCTAATTAATCTGTCGTGCCTAATTTTCAGAACCAGAGACTTGTTTTATGTTACCTTCCCGTGAATGATTTTTTTACCACATGCGTTTATGTTGTTTACATTCATTCTTAGGGGGGTATCCCTTCATGCGCTAGGTAATACAACGTCATTATCATGAACACACAACTCTGATGAACTAACACCAGAATTATACACATGCAAAATGAACTTGGACAAAACAAACCAAAACCAAAACGGCAGGGCCACACTTGTTAAATGCCATTAAAGGCGTAAGCATTGAATACACACACCTTTAAACCCTGTTGACCAGCATTTTAAATGCTCTTGTCAGATTAACATTGCAGAACGGACATGACCGTATTTTGCATGGTTATGCATGCGTATCCAGCTCCATTTAAGATGGCTAGCCACCAACACATGTATGTGTATTTGCCGAATTGATCTGACGTATCATTCGGATATTCATTCAATCACTATATTAATTGCTAATCTCATAGCATGGATGGGCTGCCCAGATTACATCCTCGCTTGCCACCATGTCCTAAAAATCCGCGTCCCCTTTTGCTACCGCTATTATACTGGCTTGGAAAGATAAACAACTACCTTTTCAAAAAAAATTAAAAAATGGTGAATTCGAAAAGATGGTTTGCGATTTTTTTAAAATTGTTTATTGATTTGAAAAAAGTTTGAAAATTTGACAAAAATATTCACAGTAAATTTGAAAAATGTTCACAAATTTTGGAAAGATTCAAGAATATGAATTTCTTTCAGAAATGTGAAAATACTTATGATTTTTATGGATATTCATGAATTTCAGAAGATGACGAAAATGACCATGAATTTTAAAATGATAACAAAATTGAAAATCCATCTTCCTGATTTTCAAAAGAAAAAAATGGAAATTAAAAATAAAATGAATGGGAAAATAAAATGAAAATAAAAAACAAAAAGGAATAAAATGAACACTAAAAGAAAAGGTATGAAAAAGTAGACATGTAAACTAGGAGATAAAAACATAGAAAAAAGGAGGCAAAGGAACCTTCTAGAGGTGCTTGTTACGAAGTATTACCGCAAGAATGGGATTTTTTGGTTTTCTTTTCACACTTTTCGCTCTGGTGTGACCAATGTACTACACTGGCACTTTTTTCTTCCTTTTATCACTTTTTACCTTTTCTTTTTCTCTATCTCTTTTTTTGGTTTCCTTTTTTTGTTTGTTTTAACTTGTTTTATTTTCTTCCGTGTTTGTCTTTTTTCATTTTCTCTTTCCCTTTTAGTTCATTTTTTCAAAGGATCCGAGCAACTCCGAGCTCGGCGATGGTTAGTGGCATCAAGGATCAGCACAACTACGAGATTGGCAAAGGAGTCGTGTCATGATTTTGGGGACCTACACGACTCCGAGCTCGGCAAAGGAGAACTATGTCGAGGGTTGGCGCAACACTAAGCTTGGCGAAGGCGACTAGCTTCTCGACGTCGAGCTTCCACGCGACTTCGCGCTTGGTGAAGGAAATCGGTGTGGCATTGAGGATCCTGGCGACTTTCATCTTGGTGAATAAAACTAATGTCTTGGCGTCGAAGATTCACGCGACTTCGGGCTTGGTTAAGGAAAGTGGCAACTCGACATCAAGGCTACGCGTGAATATGGTTTGGCGAAAGTGAGTGGCATCTCGTCATCGAGGACCCGCACGACTCCAAGCTTCGAGAAAGGAAGTGGCGTCTCGACGTCATAGATCTGCACTACTTCGAGCTTGGTGAAGGAAAGCATTGTTGAGGATCCGCGCGACTCCAAACTTAAAGAAGGGGAGTCTCGTCTTGTAGCACCCAAGTTCTCTCATGTCGACAAACAATCATTACTCCCAACTATCACCTGGGAACTAGACTAACCTCACAGATCTACACTGGCCTTTCCTCGCACCTTGTCCACACTCATGCACACCCAAGAATATTTTCCTGGTCGGTCACCCATTCCCAGATTATCCGAGGGCACAGATGCTTAACCTAGAGGTTCTTTGGCGATGAGATTTCGATAAAGAAAGTGTGTGAAAGGATCAATATGGTTGACTAGAGGGGGGGTGAATAGGCAACTAGCAATTTTTAGCTTTTCTTAACAAATTATGTTTAGCAACAAATAGGTTGTCTAAATATGCAACTAGGTGAGCAACCTATATGTTGCTAGCAATAACAACACCACAAGCAAGAAAGATAAACAACACAAGTAAAGCTTGCACAAAGTAAAGGTAAGAGATAACCACAAGTGGAGTCGGGGGAGACGATGATGTGTTACCGAAGTTCCTTTCCTTTGAGAGGAAGTACGTCTCCGTTGGAGCGGTGTGGAGGCACAATGCTCCCAAATAAGCCACTAGGGCCACCGTATTCTCCTCACGCCCTCACACAATGCGAGATGTCGTGATTCCACTAGTGGTGCTCTTGAAGAAGGTGGCCAGACCTTTACAAACAAGGTTGCGGCTCTCTCCACAACCGAATTGGAGGCTCCCAAAACCACCACGAAGCTTCACCATAATGGAATGTGGATCCGAGGTGACGTCAACCATCCAGGGTGCTCAAACACCCAAGAGTAACAAGATCCGCAAGGGATTAGTGGGGGGAGTCAAATTTCTCTTGGTGAAACTGTAGATCTAGGCCTTCTCAAGCAATCCCTAAAGAATCAACAAGTTTGTTTGGCTAGGGAGAGAGATCGGGCGAGAATGAGCTTGTGAGCAACAATGGTGCTTGGGGGGAGGAAGAGGTAGGTCAACTTGGGGAAGATGACTCCTTTATATAGTGGGGGATGAAATCCAACCGTTATGCACCCACAGCCCACGCACAAGCGGTAGTACCGCTCGGGTGAGCGGTACTTCCGCTGGCACGGAAGTTCTAGCCACTGAGTTCAACTGAACAGATCAGGGAGGCAGTAGTGTCGCCGGAGCGGTACTACCGCTCCCACCAGCGGTACTACCGCGTGGTGTTGAACAGCAGCTAGAACCCACGGCAGTAGAGGAAGGCAGGGCGGTAGTGCCGCCCTGGGCGGTACTACCGCTAACAACTGCCGCTCTACTTCCGCGCGAGGGACTGAGCATTCTAGAACACAAACAACAAGCGGTAGAAGACAGTGGTAGTTCCGCCGGAGCGGTACTTCCGCTTAGACTCAGCATGACCAGTAAACTTACGACACTGGGGTGGCAGTTAGGGCATAGTATTGCTGGAGCGGTGCTACCACGCTGAACTGCCGCTCTACTACCGCCCGTTTACAGAACGCAAAAGACAAGCATAAGTAGGGACCGCACTGAACTGTGGCAGTACCGCTGGAGCGGTACTACCACTGAGCAGAGCGGTACTATCGCTTATGCTATTCTGAAAAGCCCAAGCCAGAAGGAAGGACAAGCTCAGTTGCTGGGAAGGGAATAGGATGCAAAGTGACTGTGTACGTGTTGATTCCACCCAAACCTTTTCGAAACGGACCCCCTCTTAATAGTACGGTGTTCCTACGACTCAGGTCCACCAAAAATGAAACGCAAGAAGAACACCGTCTTCATAAACATTCCGAGGGGTTCGAATCATCTCTGTGCCATAAGATAGATTATCTGAAATGCTCAATGCACGCGATTAGTCTGCAAAAGCATTGTCATCAATCACCAAAACTACTAAGGGAGAAATATGCCCTCACAATCTTCCCCTTTTTGGTGGATTGATGACAACACGGGATTTTCACAAGAATATGATAGGATAACATGCAATCCCAACATCTACAAAATATAGATGGGCTCCCCTAGATGTGTGCACTATTTAGGTATGCTTTTGGAATGCAAAGCACACACATTAGGATCAAAACTCCCCCTATATTTTATAGACCGACAATACCTGCATCAACAATATGAGATGGATAAACACGGATGCAAGTAAATAGCATGTGAGCATAAAGATAGAGCACAAGATAAATAACATCTTACAAGCTAATGCGGTACTTGACATAAAGATAGAGATAAGGTAGCATATGTCTCACACCATATGATAGGTACGAAGATTCCACACACAAACTTAAAGCGAACCAAACGAGAAAGAGTTCACGTGAGAACAAAAGCAATGACAAGGAAGACACACTCGTGATTCGACAAATCCGTAAACTCTCTGCCCCTTTGGCATCGAGACACCAAAAAGGGAAAGGAGCACTAAACACGTCAAAGGTGATGGTGATGCTCCAGAACATCAATACTCCTCGTGCTCATCCGAGTCCTCGTGCTCCTCAGACTCCTCTGCTACAACTGCCTGATGCTCTCCCTGTGAGTCTGACCACTTGCAATGCTGTGAGGTCCAGTTCTCCTCATCCGTGACCCGCTCCTCAGAGCCACTAGTGATCTTCTGACCCAGGGCCCTCATCATGTTCTTATGGCAAGTGCGAGCCACCTTCTCTACCACATGAGCCCTGTACTGCCCCTTGGCTTGCATGAAGAAGAGCCTCTTCATCTTTGTCATGAGCTTGGATGCCCAAGATGCTACCTTCTTAGGAGAGGGGACAAACTCATAATCCGGCTCAGCTTCATCATCAGAGTCCGTGGAGGCAATCTCCTCACTGGGGACAACAGGTGCAGTCCCCAGTTGTCCTTCAGGCGCAAGTTCAGAACCCCATGAAACACCATATGCTCAGTAGGAAGCGCCTCTCCAGGAAACTCAACAACCCAAGTTGTCTCAATCAACATATACAGATAAGGGCCATAGATGAGCACCTTCCAGTCAAGCACAGCAGAATGAAGCTCACGCCACATGTCTGACGCCCCCGATTCAATCGTACACTAATCATGCACGCAAATGTGTACGATCAAGATCAGGGACTCACGAGAAGATATCACAACACAACTCTACAACATAAATAAGTCATACAAGCATCATAATACAAGCCAGGGGCCTCGAGGGCTCGAATACAAGTGCTCGATCATAGACGAGTCAGCGGAAGCAACAATATCTGAGTACAGACATAAGTTAAACAAGTTTGCCTTAAGAAGGCTAGCACAAACTGGGATACAGATCGAAAGAGGCACATGCCTCCTGCCTGCGATCCTCCTAACTACTCCTGGTCGTCGTGAGCGGCCTGCACGTAGTAGTAGGCACCTCCGGTGTAGTAGGAGTCGTCGTCGACGGTGGCGTCTGGCTCCTGGGCTCCAGCATCTGGTTGCGACAACCAGGTAAAGGGAAGGGGGAAAAGAGGGAGAAAAGCAACCGTGAGTACTCATCCAAAGTACTCGAAAGCAAGGAGCTACACTACATATGCATGGGTATATGTATAAAGGGGCAATATCGGTGGACTGAATAGCAGAATGCCAGAATAAGAGGGGGATAGCTAATCCTATCGAAGACTACGCTTCTGGCCACCTCCATCTTGCACCATGTAGAAGAGAGTAGATGGTAAGTTCACCAAGTAGCATCGTATAGCATAATCCTACCCGGCGATCCCCTCCTCGTCGCCCTGTTAGAGAGCGATCACCGGGTTATATCTGGCACTTGTAAGGGTGTGTTTTATTAAGTATCCAGTTCTAGTTGTCATAAGGTCAAGGTACAACTCCGGGTCATCCTTTTACCGAGGGACACGGCTATTCGAATAGATAAACTTCCCTGCAGGGGTGCACCACATAACCCAACACGCTCGATCCCATTTGGCCGGACACACTTTTCTGGGTCATGCCCGGCTGCGGAAGATCAACACGTCGCAGCCCCACCTAGGCTCAACAGAGAGGTCAACACGCCGGTCTAAATCCTATGCGCGCAGGGGTCTGGGCCCATCGCCCATTGCACACCTGCATGTTGCGTGCGCGGCCGGAAGCAGACCTAGCCTAGCAGGCGTTCTAGTCCAATCCGGCGCGCGCCGCTCCGTCGCTGACGTCAAGAAGAGCTTCGGCTGATACCACGACGCCGAGTGCCCATAACTGTTCCCGCGTAGGTGGTTAGTGCGTATAGACTAAATGGCCAGACTCAGATCAAATACCAAGACCTCGTTAAGCATGTTAAGTATCCGCGAATGCCGACCCGGGCCAGGCCCACCTCTCTCCTAGGTGGTCTCAACCTGCCCTGTCGCTCTGCCATAAAGTAACAGTCGGGGGCCGTCAGGAACCCAGGCCCACCTCTACCGGGATGGAGCCACCTGTCCTTTTAGCACCCTCATCAGAATCACTTGCGGGTACTCAACGAGCCGACCCGACTTTAGTCACCACATGTGTCATGTATATAAAGTATATAGTATCTACCCGTGATCACCTCCCGAAGTGATCACGGCCCGGTAGTATAGCATGGCAGACAGACAAGAGTGTAGGGCCACTGATGGTACACTAGCATCCTATACTAAGCAGTAGGATAGCAGGTAAGGGTAACAACTGTAGCAACAATGATAGGCTATGCAGCAGAATAGGACTAACCGAAAGCAGTAACATGCTACACTCTTCTAATGCAAGTAGTATAGAGAAGAATAGGCGATATCTGGTGATCAGGGGGGGCTTGCCTGGTTGCTCTGGCAAGAAGGAGGGGTCGTCAACACCGTAGTCGGTCGGGGCACCAGCAGCGGCGTCGGTCTCGTAGTCTACTGGAGAGAAGAGGGGGAAGAAACAATGAATACAATACAAACAGATGCATAACGATGCATGACATGACAAAGTGTGATGCTAGGTGTGCCCAAACGCGGTACTAGGTGATACCGGCGAAGGGGGGAAACATCCGGGAAAGTATTCCCGGTGTTTCGCATTTTCGGACAGATGAACCGGAGGGGGAAAGTTGCGAGTTCGATATGTTAGGGATATGTGGCGGACGAACGGGCTGCGTATCCGGATTCATCGCGTCGTTCTGAGCAACTTTCATGTACAAAGTTTTTTCATCCGAGATACGGATTAAAAGATATGATTTTCAAAAGAATTTATTAATTTTTGGAATTTAATTAATTATTTAATTTAATTCGAAACTTGATTTATGACATCAGCATGATGTCATGCTGACGTCACCAGTCAACAGGGGTTGACTGGTCAACCTGACCAGGGGGTCCCACTGGTCAGTGACAATATTAATTAAACATATTAATTAACCTAATGAGGATTAATTAGGGGTGGGCCCCACTGTCATTGACTGATTAAATAATTAACTAACAGTTTAATTAGTTTAGTTATTTGATTAATTAGACATAATTAATTAAGTTAATTAATTTAATTAATTAATTAATTAATTATTTAATATTTTTACTTATTATTATTATTTAAATTCTTTTTTTGTTATTAAACGTTCTGGAGTGTGGGCCCCCATGTCATAGGCACATGGGCCATAGCGGGCGTGGGGCGTGCGGTTGCAACCGCAACGGGCGCAACAGGTGCCCGTCCGCTGCCTCAGGCACGGCCAACGAGGGGGAAGGCACGGCAAGCCGGGGCGCGCGCTCGCCGGCGGGCGGCGACGATGGGTGCAGGGCGACGGGCGCGACCAGCTGTGCCCGGAGGCGGTAGCAGCAGGAGGCGGCAGGGGTAGCAAGCACGAGGCTCAGGCGCGGCATGGGCGCAGCCACACATGGTGGCGGGCAACCATGGCGAGGCCGTGCACGGGTACGGGGTGACGCTTCCAGGGCGGAGCAGGGTCTGAGCGCGGACGGCGACCTATGGCGGGAGGCGGAGAGGGATTGGGCAAGGGGCTCACAGGGGAGGTCGCGTGCGAGCTCGAGGGGGGGGGGGCGGGGAGGCGTCGGAGCAGCAAGTCGACGCGGTCGTCATGTTGTTGGCCGACGCGGAGGAGCGACGACGATCCGGCGATGGGGGGCACCGTGGCCTTGCCCTGCTGGGGTGGATGACGACCACGGGGCGCGGTGAGGTCCGAAGGCGCCGGTGGTGGAGAGGCAGGGCGGGACGGTGGCGTCGGCGAGCGGGGGCTCCGGGGAGGAGGCACCGTCGTCGGGGGCGCAGGGCGGCGCGGGATCGGAGTGGTGGTGAGGGGCGACGGGATCGGGGGGTTGCCCCGATCCAGATCGGGGAAGGGCGAGAGGGAGGAGTGGGACGAGGGGGAGGGAGTGGGTGCGAGTGGGGCATGGGGGTTGGGGAGCGGTTAGGGTTTCGGTCAGTGGACCAGGGGGTTAAGTGGTGGTGGGGTGGGCCGGCCTGTTCGGGCGGCTAAGGCTAGTTGGGCCACGAGGCCCAGAGGGGGGGTTCTGTTGTTTTTGTTTTGTTTTTTTCTTTCTTTTATTTATTTTCTTTTCTGTTTTATTTCATTTTAAATCATTTAGGCATTTTATAAAAATGTGTTTATTACACCATATTTACATTTGCAAAATATGGCACCTCCTGAACAATTTTGTTTTGACTTTTGAAAAGTTTGACGTCTGACATTTATTTAAACTTTTGAATTTGAGAAGTTTTTAATCCAACGCGAGATTAGCAACAGTAACCGGGGTGACGTGGCACCGTTAACGTGGGATTACTGTAGCATGATTATCCGGGCGTCACAATTCTCCTCCACTACAAGAAATCTCGTCCCGAGATTTAAGAGGGGTGCAAGGGGGAAAGTTCTGGTTACGAAATTCTAACGGATCTTCTCGTCTTTGGTTGCTCTTCTCGAAGAGGTCGATCCATTACATTGACGTCTTCATTTCTCTGCTTCAGGTCATCATGGTGAAGACGTCCTTTTCTTCGGGAACTTCAACGTACTTACGAATAGGTAAGGGGCAGCTCGGCTACGACAGAATGCTTAGGAGGGAAACAATCTGGGGTTAACCCATGGATGAGCATAAGATTATCTCTTGAGTTGAACATATGAAATACATCGAGAGTAAGGTACGAAGGTACAATAAGAGGTTCCAAGCGGATAGATAGTTGCTCTAAGTCTGAACCAGAGTGAGAAGGGGGTTCAGAGCAGCGAGAGTAAGTATTGCGTCTGATACCAGAATAGAGCACTAGGAAGGTGGCCCGTGAATTAAATACGAAGCCAAGCATGGGGAATAACCATTAGAAACAGGGTTGTACAGGAGAGTCAGGTTTCGATCCTGTGGAACTACGGGTTATGGCCCACCATGTGGCCTAAAGTAGAAAGGGGCTGACATCTTGCACGGTCACGGTAGCAAGGCATGTCAAAGGGTAGCCTGTCAGTTATGTCGGCAACAACTCGATACCAAGGGCGAGGGACGAAGAGAACCATTCTCCTGCTCGTTGAAACGAGGCAGACCAATAGGCAAAGTTCTCATCCATCGGTGGCTACCGAAATGTCATCAACAATAGTAACAGGGGCTTGCTGACAGAATTGTACACCGAGGTGTTTACATAAGCAGGAGAATATTACTGCTTAGATCATATAGACCACAAGAAAGGTTAAACCAAACAGTGGAAAGGAAAATATGATTATCAAATTAAATAGAACAATGGAAAGGAAAATGTGTTTAAACATGCCTTTCAGGGGTATATCCTTCCCAAGGGCAAGCAGAACATGATATCCACGACAGGATATAATGTAGAAAATCCTTTAGGTAAGGGGAGGGAAATTTCATGACATTACCCATACAGCGGTGTTTGGATAATTGAGCAAGAAACATTTAGCATTGTGCTTCAAATGTTTTTATTGAAGATCGGAGTAACACAGACATGCTTCGAGATAGCATTGACATGGTCATTAGGTAAGATCAGGCTATGGATACACAAAGGATCCATCAGGAACAACTTATAGAGTAAGTCTTACAACTTCCTCATGGAAGAATAGCTAACCTTGCTACAAAGGAAAACTTATAACAATAGGTCCTCCGGCCAGGTGTGTTAGGCAGGACATCACCTTACCAGGTCATAAATAGACCAATGTTATAACTCTTGGAAATATGTCCCAACGATCATATCTGACCAAGATTCAGATCCGATTGGTGTCAGGATACCTCAGACTCCGGATGCCTGAGAAGAAAAGGTGCAACACGATTTGACGAGATGACATTGTGAGATTCTCGTAAACGATCCATGGAAGCGAGTTTCAAAACAAGAGTTCATCATTAAACCAAGGAGAGGTGAGGAGGTGACTGATTGACTCAGCGACAATCCATTGAGGTTTCCAAAAGATGGATTTCCACAACTATGTGAACAAGGAGATAACATTAGCTAGACCGAATGACTTAATGATGTATGCTCGAGGAAAACATACACCGTTAAACATTGGTTGAAATGTGCAACCGAAATATGGGCTAGGTAGCATGATCAATTTTCGAATGATGATTCATTAAGCCATAGACGTATAATGAAACTATAGACCAATAACTTCAAAGCAATTGGGTTGCTAGAAGTTTAGAATTTACACATCACAGACCATTTGTCGGTATTTCGTTTAGAAACAACACGGGGACCAAGAAAGAATGGTGATGGTGAGAAGTATCACTGTACCAAGAATTCTTAAGAGGTGGAGTAATGCTCACGACATTCTTGACATAAAAGATGGTAATACTCCAAGGTAGAACATATCATAAGCTAGATAGCAGGGAAATCAAGATACAACACAAAATATGAACAAGTTTGTGTTGGGGGGGAGGCAAGAATGTCGTCGATGATAATACAATTCATCGAGGGGCAAGGATGGTATTTCTCATCCTGAATTTCGACACACAACTTGGAAGAAGTCAAATTGTTGACAATGATCACGACAAATTTGTCGAGAGGTTTTCAAGAAGATGTAATTGATCGACGATGACATCAAGTCTAAGGAATGATGAAAGCGAAAGGTTATTGGAACCACGGGTAGGACACAAACTCGAAATCAAGTTTGCTGTTCAAGGAGAAGTGATATGACGAGGAAGATCGACGCAAGGTTAGCTCACTGTCGAAATTTGTATGCTGGGAAGGTCCAGGTAGCACAGTTAAAATCGGCACGATAATGACATAGCCGAGTAGGCTAGGAATGACTTGAAGGATTATTAAACTCGTAAGCAACAAAAATTACTTAGAGTTATTGAATCGGAGTGCGGAATTGATTCACTTATCGGCGTACTTGAGGGGTTCTAACAATTCAGAACCCGTTGGAAAAATGGAATCGGCAAGAATATTAGTTGATGAAGAACTGATAAGAAGTTAAGTAGTTCCTTGGCATTCTCGAGATACCAGGGGGGTAATACTCGATGACATACCAAAGTAGAGGTCGGACGGAGGTATTGCTCTGCAGAGGACAAGTGCTTAAACTTGCATGAGAAATGGTATTTAAAGGAGAACATGGTCAGAACCACGATTGAAAAAGGCCAGATCCCAGATATAAGATGAACTTATACCCAGGGAATAATTAATTTAAGAGAAGCTTTAATGATAAGATCTACATCGTGTCCATGGGCATGAACACAAAGTTCAAGGTCGACTCCCACTTCTCCAATGCATAACCTTGCATTCACTTCTTGCTCTTATTAAAAATGAGTTGATTGTGGAAACCTACCTGGGGAAGTAACAGAGGAGTATGACCCGTGAAAACTTTCGGGTTCACACAGATTAAGAAAGGCATAGGTTCAACCCATCAGGGTCTTTTAGGAACATATACCACAAACTTCAGGAGTAAATAATACAAGCTCGAAAGCAGAGCATGGTTGGTCAATCAGAGGATAGGATTTACCAATGGAGAAAGAACTTCCAAAGTGATTGAATATGAAGGACGCTATCGGATAAAATCCAACAAAGGACCCGGTGGTCCTCAAGGGATCTGATGTGAGCATCGGTATTCAACCAGAGGAAGAATCAATGCAAGGAGATCAGACTATAGAAACAACCTACTAAGTCAAATCTCAATGCAAAAGAATTATGATTTCCGATCAAGGGATCAGGAGCAAACGCTCTGATTAAGGATGGATAAGTTGTGTAGACTTAGGGGTACAATCGATGGAAATCCGATTGGTCGAGAACCAGCTCATGCTTAAAATGATGTCTGAGCCGGAAGGATAAATCCTGAGGATTGCAAGCATCCGCAGCATATTAAATCGACGGACTCAAAATGATAGTGACAAAGGAAGCTAATAAGATTACTAGACTTATGTGATTAATGTTGGAAATATGCCCTAGAGGCAATAATAAATGGTTATTATTATATTTCTTTGTTCATGGTAATTGTCCATTATTCATGCTATAATTGTATTGTCCGGAAATCGTAATACATGTGTGAATACATAGACAACACCATGTCCCTAGTGAGCCTCTAGTTGACTAGCTCGTTGATCAATAGATGGTTACGGTTTCCTGACCATGGACATTGGATGTCGTTGATAACGGGATCACATCATTAGGAGAATGATGTGATGGACAAGACCCAATCCTAAGCATAGCATAAAAGATCATGTAGTTTCGTTTGCTAGAGCTTTTCCAATGTCAAGTATCTTTTCCTTAGACCATGAGATCGTGCAACTCCCGGATACCGTAGGAGTGCTTTGGGTGTGCCAAACGTCACAACGTAACTGGGTGACTATAAAGGTGCATTACGGGTATCTCCGAAAGTGTCTGTTGGGTTGGCACGGATCGAGACTGGGATTTGTCACTCCGTGTGACGGAGAGGTATCTCTGGGCCCACTCGGTAATGCATCATCATAATGAGCTCAATGTGACTAAAGCGTTAGTCACGGGATCATGCATTGCGGTACGAGTAAAGAGACTTGCCGGTAACGAGATTGAACAAGGTATTGGGATACCGACGATCGAATCTCGGGCAAGTAACATACCGATTGACAAAGGGAATTGCATACGGATTGATTGAATCCTCGACACCATGGTTCATCCGATGATATCATCGTGGAACATGTGGGAGCCAACATGGGTATCCAGATCCCGCTGTTGGTTATTGACCGGAGAGGCGTCTCGGTCATGTCTGCATGTCTCCCGAACCCGTAGGGTCTACACACTTAAGGTCCGGTGATGCTAGGGTTGTAGAGATATATGTATGCGGAAACCCGAAAGTTGTTCGGAGTCCCGGATGAGATCCCGGACATCACGAGAGGTTCCGAAATGGTCCGGAGGTAAAGATTTATATATGGGAAGTCTTATTTTGGTCGCCGGAAAAGTTTCGCGCTTTATCGGTATTGTACCGGGAATGCCGAAAGGGTCCGGGGGTCCACCAGCCCCGGGGGGCCACATGGGCTGTAAGGGGTGCGCCTTGGCCTATATGGGCTAAGGGCACCAGCCCCAAGAGGCCCATGCGCAAGAGATAAGAGAAAAGGGAGAGTCCTAAAGGGGGAAGGCACCTCCGAGGTGCCTTGGGGGGGAAGGACTCCCCCCTGGCCGCACCCTTCCTTGGAGGAAGGGGCAAGGCTGCGCCCCCCCCTCTCCCTTGGCCCTATATATAGTGGGGGGAAGGGAGGGCAGCAACATCTAAGCCTTGGGCGCCTCCCTCCTCCCCTGCAACACCTCTCTCTCTCTCGCAGAAGCTCGACGAAGCCCTGCCGGAGACCCGCTACATCCACCACCACGCCGTCGTGCTGTTGGATCTCCATCAACCTCTCCTTCCCCCTTGCTGGATCAAGAAGGAGGAGACGTTGCTGCACCGTACGTGTGTTGAACGCGGAGGTGCCGTCCGTTCGGCACTCGGTCATCGGTGATTTGGATCACGGCGAGTACGACTCCGTCATCCACGTTCATTGGAACGCTTCCGCTCGCGATCTACAAGGGTATGTAGATCCACTCCTTTCCCTTCGTTGCTAGTAGACTCCATAGATGCATCTTGGTGAGCGTAGGAAAATTTTAAATTATGCTACGATTCCCAACAATTAACCATAATGTAAGCAAGCAAGAATTTCAAGAGCAATAGGTTGCTGAGGATTTTCGAAAGATCGGATGGTATTTCGAAGATTGGTGACATACATGAATCAACCGGGGATGAGTGGATACTCGGTAAATGCGAGAAATTATCCGTAGGGGTATTCATGTTGCAAAGAACTGCAAGGCAGTAGGCACCAAGTATTCTCAGAACATTAGAGAGAATTTCGAGGTATCTTGTAATAACAAGATCAACGGGAATGATTGTAAGAATGGCAAGTGTACTTGGTTATCCATTAGGGTTTATCGATGGAATGGAATTGCAAAAGCGATGGCACAAAGTATCAAGGGAACATCGGAGAGTAACTTCGGCATCTTCTATTGTATCAAGCGATCATCTGTATCGAGTGGCCCTCCGGGAGGAAGTAGTTACGAGAACCTAGAGTTAGAGTTAGTAAAACCATTTAACCTGAATAGGAGAGAGATCAGAGTCCCTGAGTATAGACAAGGAGTAAAATATCCTAATACCACCCAATGGCGACGTGGGCCCGTAAGCCACACAGCCATGTTATTAAAAGTTTTTCAATGACTAGACTCGACTTCGGCCAAGGAGTTGGAAAGGGGGATTCCTACAGGCAGTCGGCTCTGATACCAACTTGTGACGCCCCCGATTCAATCGTACACTAATCATGCACGCAATGTGTACGATCAAGATCAGGGACTCACGGGAAGATATCACAACACAACTCTACTACATAAATAAGTCATACAAGCATCATAATACAAGCCAGGGGCCTCGAGGGCTCGAATACAAGTGCTCGATCATAGACGAGTCAGCGGAAGCAACAATATCTGAATACAGACATAAGTTAAACAAGTTTTCCTTAAGAAGGCTAGCACAAACTGGGATACAGATCGAAAGAGGCACATGCCTCCTGCCTGGGATCCTCCTAACTACTCCTGGTCGTCGCCAGCGGCCTGCACGTAGTAGTAGGCACCTCCGGTGTAGTAGGAGTCGTCGTCGACGGTGGCGTCTGGCTCCTAGGCTCCAGCATCTGGTTGCGACAACCAGGTAGGAAGGGGGAAAAGAGGGAGAAAAGCAACCATGAGTACTCATCCAAAGTACTCGCAAGCAAGGAGCTACACTACATATGCATGGGTATATGTGTAAAGGGCCATATCGATGGACTGAACTGCAGAATGCCAGAATAAGAGGGGGATAGCTAATCCTATCGAAGACTACGCTTCTGGCCACCTCCATCTTGCAGCATGTAGAAGAGAGTAGATGGTAAGTTCACCAAGTAGCATCGTATAGCATAATCCTACCCGGCGATCCCCTCCTCGTCGCCCTGTTAGAGAGCGATCACCGGGTTATATCTGGCACTTGGAAGGGTGTGTTTTATTAAGTATCCAGTTCTAGTTGTCATAAGGTCAAGGTACAGCTCCGGGTCATCCTTTTACCGAGGGACACGGCTATTCGAATAGATAAACTTCCCTGCAGGGGTGCACCACATAACCCAACACGCTCGATCCCATTTGGCCGGACACACTTTTCTGGGTCATGCCCGGCTGCGGAAGATCAACACGTCGCAGCCCCACCTAGGCTCAACAGAGAGGTCAACACGCCAGTCTAAATCCTATGCGCGCAGGGGTCTGGGCCCATGGCCCATTGCACACCTGCACGTTGCGTTCGCGGCCGGAAGCAGATGTAGCCTAGCAGGCGTTCCAGTCCAATCCGGCGCGCGCCGCTCCGTCGCTGACGTTAAGAAGAGCTTCGGCTGATACCACGACGCCGAGTGCCCATAACTGTTCCCGCGTAGTTGGTTAGTGCGTATAAAGCAAATGGCCAGACTCAGATCAAATACCAAGATCTTGTTAAGCGTGTTAAGTATCCACGAACGCTGACCAGGGCCAGGCCCACCTCTCTCCTAGGTGGTCTCAACCTGCCCTGTCGCTCCGCCATAAAGTAACAGTCGGGGGCCGTCAGGAACCCAGGCCCACCTCTACCGGGATGGAGCCACCTGTCCTTTCAGCCCCCTCATCAGAATCACTTGCGGGTACTCAACGAGCCGAACCGACTTTAGTCACCACATGTGTCATGTATATCAAGTATATAGTATATACCCGTGATCACCTCCCGAAGTGATCACGGCCCGGTAGTATAGCATGGCAGACGGACAAGAGTGTAGGGCCACTAATGGTACACTAGCATCCTATACTAAGCAGTAGGATAGCAGGTAAGGGTAACAACTGTAGCAACAATATTAGGCTATGCAGCAGAATAGGATTAACCGAAAGCAGTAACATGCTACACTCTTCTAATGCAAGCAGTATAGAGAAGAATAGGCGATATCTGGTGATCAAGGGGGGGGGCTTGCCTGGTTGCTCTGGCAAGAAGGAGGGGTCGTCAACACCGTAGTCGGCCGGGGCACCAGCAGCGGCGTCGGTCTCGTAGTCTACCGGAGAGAAGAGGGGGAAGAAACAATGAATACAATACAAACAGATGCATAACGATGCATGACATGACAAAGTGTGATGCTAGGTGTGCCCAAACGCGGTACTAGGTGATACCGGCGAAGGGGGGAATCATCCGGGAAAGTATTCCCGGTGTTTCGCGTTTTCGGACAGATGAACCGGAGGGGGAAAGTTGCGAGTTCAATAGGTTAGGGATGTGTGGCGGACGAATGGGCTGCGTATCCGGATTCGTCTCGTCGTTCTGAACAACTTTCATGTACAAAGTTTTTTCATCCGAGATACGGATTAAAAGATATGATTTTCAAAAGAATTTATTAATTTCTGGAATTCAATTAATTATTTAATTTAATTCGAAACTGGATTTATGACATCAGCATGATGTCATGCTGACGTCAGCAGTCAACCGGGGTTGACTGGTCAACCTGACCAGGGGGTCCCACTGGTCAGTGACACATTAATTAAACATATTAAT
Source organism: Triticum aestivum (assembly GCF_018294505.1). Classification (NCBI taxonomy): domain Eukaryota; kingdom Viridiplantae; phylum Streptophyta; class Magnoliopsida; order Poales; family Poaceae; genus Triticum; species Triticum aestivum. The sequence continues at coordinate 377,265,632 of NC_057799.1, read as the reverse complement.
TAACCTAATCAGGATTAATTAGGGGTGGGCCCCACTGTCATTGACTGATTAAATAATTAACCAACAGTTTAATTATTTGATTAATTAGACATAATTAATTAATTTAGTTAATTAATTAATTAATTATTTAATATTTTTACTTATTATTATTATTTAAATTCTTTTTTTGTTATTAAACGTTCTGGAGTGTGGGCCCCCATGTCATAGGCACAGGGGCCATAGCGAGCGTGGGGCGTGCGGTTGCAACCGCAACGGGTGCAACAGGCGCCCGTCCGCTGCCTCAGGCACGGCCAACGGGGGGGAAGGGACGGCAAGCCGGGGCGCGCGCTCGCCGGCGGGCGGCGACGATGGGTGCAGGGCGACGGGCGCGACCAGCTGTGCCCGGAGGTGGTAGCAGCAGGAGGCGGCAGGGGTAGCGAGCACGGGGCACAGGCGCGGCGCGGGCGCAGCCACACATGGTGGCGGGCAACCACGGCGAGGCCGCGCACGGGCACGGGGTGACGCGTCCAGGGCGGAGCAGGGTCTGAGCGCGGACGGCGACCTATGGCGGGAGGCGGAGAGGGATTGGGCAAGGGGCTCACAGGGGAGGTCGCGTGCGAGCTCGAGGGGGGTGGCGGGGAGGCGTCAGAGCAGCAAGTCGACGCGGTCGTCATGTTGTTGGCCGACGCGGAGGAGCGACGACGATCCGGCGATGGGGGGGCACCGTGGCCTTGCGCTGGTGGGGTGGATGACGACCACGGGGCGCGGTGAGGTCCGAAGGCGCCGGTGGTGGAGAGGCAGGGCGGGACGGTGGCGTCGGTGAGCGGGGGCTCCGGGGAGGAGGCACCGTCGTCGGGGGCGCAGGGCGGCGCGGGATCGGGGTGGTGGCGAGGGGCGACGGGATCGGGGGGGGGGGGGGTTGCCCCGATCCAGATCAGGGAGGGGCGAGAGGGAGGAGTGGGACGACGGGGAGGGAGTGGGTGCGAGTGGGGCGTGGGGGTTGGGGAGCGGTTAGGGTTTCGGTCAGTGGACCGGGGGGTTAAGTGGTGGTGGGGTGGGCCGGCCTGTTCGGGCGGCTAAGGCCAGTTGGGCCACGAGGCCCAGAGGGGGGGTTCTGTTGTTTTTTCTCTTTCTTTTATTTATTTTCTTTTCTGTTTTATTTCATTTTAAATCATTTAGGCATTTTATAAAATTGTGTTTATTACACCATATTTACATTTGCAAAATATGGCACCTCCCGAACAATTTTGTTTTGACTTTTGAAAAGTTTGACGTCTGACATTTATTTAAACTTTTGAATTTGAGAAGTTTTTAATCCAACGCGAGATTAGCAACAGTAACCGGGGTGGCGTGGCACCGTTAACGTGGGATTAGTGTAGCATGATTATCCGGGCGTCACAACATGATGTGGGAATTATCTAGAGTAGATGTCCTGCCCTTCTTCTTGATGCAAAGCAAGAGAAGATCCACCAAATAGGAGTGTACTTGCAGATCCAGGTTCCCAATGGAAGGGAAAAGAGTGTTGCAAAAGATACGGTGCAAAAAAGTCCAAGAATGGGATGAGCTCCGTGCGAGTGGACCCCTTGGCAGTAGTCACAGTCCTAGAGTACCAGATAAGCTTCAACTTGTGAATAGGAGGTGTATCCTTGTGAGGCCGGGGACCATCTGGGTTGTCTTCCCCCTTGAAAGATCGTGGATGTCGCCTAGAGGGGGGGTGAATAGGCGCTTTAAAATAATTACGGTTTAGGCTTGAACAAATGCGGAATAAACCTAGCGGTTAATTTGACAAGCACAAAACCTACAACAACTAGGCTCACCTATGTGCACCAACAACTTATGCTAAGCAAGATAAACAACTAAGTGATAGCAGGATATATGACAAGAAACAATATGGCTATCACAAAGTAAAGTGCGTAAGTAAAGGGTTCGGGTAAGAGATAACCGAGACACGCGGAGACGACGATGTATCCCGAAGTTCACACCCTTGCAGATGCTAATCTCCGTTTGGAGCGGTGTGGAGGCACAATGCTCCCCAAGAAGCCACTAGGGCCACCGTAATCTCCTCACGCCCTCGCACAATGCAAGATGCCGTGATTCCACTAAGGGACCCTTGAGGGCGGTCACCGAACCCGTACAAATGGCAACCCTTGGGGGCGGTCACCGAACCCGTACACTTTGGCAACCCTTGGGGGCGGTCACCGGTACCCGTCAAATTGCTCGGGGCGATCTCCACAACCTAATTGGAGACCCCGACGCTTGCCCGGAGCTTTACACCATAATGATTGAGCTCGGAACACCACCAACCGTCTAGGGCGCCCAAGCACCCAAGAGGAACAAGCTCAAGGGCACCAAGCACCCAAGAGTAATAAGCTTCTCAACTTGTAACTTCCACGTATCACCGTGGAGAACTCAAACCGATGCACCAAATGCAATGGCAAGGGCACACGGAGTGCCCAAGTCCTTCTCTCTCAAATCCCACCGAAGCAACTGATGCTAGGGAGGAAAATGAGAGGAAGAACAAGAAGGAGAACACCAAGAACTCCAAGATCTAGATCCAATGGGTTCCCCTCACATAGAGGATAAAGTGATTGGTGGAAATGTGGATCTAGATCTCCTCTCTCTTTTCCCTCAAAAACTAGCAAGAATCCATGGAGGGATTGAGAGTTAGCAAGCTCAAAGAAGGTCAACAATGGGGGAAGAACACGAGTTCAAGAGATAAGGTTCATTGGGGAAGAAGACCTCCTTATATAGTGGGGGGAACAATCCAACCGTTACCCCCACTTCAGCCCCGCAGAGAGCGGTACTACCGCTTGGCCAGCGGTACTACCGCTTGCCCCTATAAGCGGTACTACCGCTCCCCCTCGCGGTACTGCCGCTGGGCCCAGAGCGGTACTACCGCGGTGGCAGGGCGGTACTACCGCATACGAGCGGTACTACGGCCCCCACTGCCGCGGCTAGTACCATAAAACCCGACACGAAAAAAGACCCCTCGAATCGAGGCGGTACTAGCACGAGACCGCAGCGGTACTACGGCTGGGGGCTACCAGCGGTACTACCACTCAGGAGCGGTACTACCGCTCTAGAGCGGTACTACCGCTTGTAGCACCCAAGCGGTACTACCGCTCCGGCCCGCGGTACTACCGCTAGGAAACCAAAACTGCCATAACTTCTGCATATGAGCTCCGAATTGAGCAAACTCAAGCTTGTTGGAAAGAGGAAGACGAGTAGCATCAAAACAGCGGAGGTATGCCAACAAATAGAGGAGTGAAACCTCCAACCGAGAAGAACTGGCATAACCTCCAACATCGAAAACATCATAGAAGATGCGAGTGAACTCCGTTTTCGATGAACTCGAGCTTGTCATCAAGATGACCATAAGCTCCAAAGCTCACAAAGAGAAGAACCAAACAAGAACCAATAAAGATGATGCAAGGATGCAATGGTTTGAGCTCTCTATGAACGATACGATCAAGCTACTCATCGAGAGCCCCCCATGATAGTACGACAATCGATCCTATAACCCGGTCTCCCACCTACCATCATGAGACCGGTAAAATAGAAAACCTATCAAGAGCAAACCTTTGCCTTGCACATGGTCCACTTGAGCTAGATGATGACGATCTTGACTCCCTCAAGTTGGACCACCTTTCTTGGTTGCGTTGGCTCGATGAAGACTAGTTGATTGCTCCCCCATGCTCCATTATGGGTGAGCCACTCTTCCACACATCTTCATAAGTCCATTGTCACCACAATGGATGGCAAGCTTCAAGCATTTGATCTCTTCATGATGCTTCACTTGAACTTGCACACCACAACATCTTCACAAGTCCATTGTCACCACAATGGACGGCAAGCTTCAAGCATTTGATCTCTTCATGATGCTTCACTTGAACTTGCACACCGCAACCTAACCCCACAAAGAACTCTCACGAAGATCATGGGTTAGTACACAAAGCGTAATGGACAATGCTCACCACACCATGGGATCGCTTGATCCCTCTCGGTACATATTCTACGCTTTGTGAGTTGATCAAGTTGATTCACTCTTGACTTGGTCTTGATCAACCATGAATCTTTTCAACTCTCTTCATTTGGATGATGTCTTGAAGATATACATGAATGATCACACAATCTTCTTCTCCAAGACATGCTTGCAATAAGCTCAACTCTCACATGACCAATCTTTGGATAATTCCTTAATAACACCTTGGTCACCACATAAACTCCTTGAAACCAACACATGAACTTCAAGAAATGCCTATGGACAAATCCTTCAAATATAACTCAAGGCAACCATTAGTCCATAGAGATTGTCATCAATTACCAAAACCAAACATGGGGGCACCGCATGTTCTTTCACCCCTCATCAGCAATGCCCAGACAGTCCATGAAGTCCTTCCAATCAACTTTGAATCTCCTCCTTCCAGCCCTCCATGACATGGATCTCTCCTCATTGGCATGAAAGTGAACAGTGGCATAGAGTTGAGCCACAAGCTCTACATCATAGTCCTTGTTGAATGTGATGATAGGAATAAGGCCCCACCGGTGACAAAGAGCAAGTGCTTCTCCAAAGTAAGCTGGGTCCTTCTTCATGCGAGGGATGTCAATAGACTTGACAGCCACAAATAGGTTATTCTTTGCCTTCAAAATGTCCACATATATCAGAGACCGCTCCTTTGTCCAGAAGGGACGACCAACAAGAGCATCATCCTGAGCACGCCAATATGGATTGTGCATACGCCAAGCTGCAAACTGTTTCCCAGGCATCTCATCCGCAGGGGTGTGCTTTTCGTTCTCCTTCGGCTTACTGGCGGTATTCTTCACATGCTGTCTTGGAGGACCACTATAACTGGTTGGTTTACCATCTGCTGTACGGTATCACTTGGAACCACCAGGACGCTCTGGGTTCTTGTGACAAGCATGATGAACAGAACTACCATCACCTGGAACCCACAAACACAGAGCGAGGGAAAAGCAGGTGTATAGCCATTGCGTAAGCCAAGAGATACAAAATGAGAATAGTAGTGAGTGCAAAAATTCTGAAAAACTAGGTCACAGCGGTAGTACCGTGCCTAGTAGCGGTAATACCACCGAAGGGTAAGCAGTAGTGATACGTCTCCAACATATCTATAATTTTTGATTGTTCCATGCTATTATATCATCAATATTGGATGTTTTATATACATTTACAAGCAACTTTATACCATTTTTTGGGACTAACCTATTAACTTAGTGCCCAGTGCCAGTTGTTTTTTCATTGTTTTTAGTTTTGTAGAATATGAGTACCAAATGAAGTCCAAATGCCATGAAACTTTTGGAGAATTTTTCTGGACATAAGGGACACTAGAAGCTACGTGGAAGCATGGGCCCACCACCCACCAGGGCGCGCCCAGGGGGGCGCCCTGATTGGTTGTGGGGCCCACATGGCTCCATTTGACCTAACTACGCCTCCATAAATACCCTAAAATCATTAAACCCTCGGGGGAGAACACGAAATACTTTTTCCGCCGCCGCAAGCCTCTGTTCTCGAGAGATCCCATCTAGAGGCCTTCTCTGGTACTCCGTCGGAGGGGGAATCGATCACGGAGGGGTTCTTCATCTACCTTGTTGCCCCTCCAATGATCCGTGAGTAGTTTACCATAGACCTATGGGTCCATAGTTAGTAGCTAGATGGCTTCTTCTCTCTTGATGTTTGTCAATACAATGTTCTCCTTGTTGTTCTTGGAGATCTATTTGATGTAATGACTTTTTGCGGTGTGTTTGTTGAGATCCAATGAATTCTGAGTTTATGATCAGATCTATCCATGAATATTATTTGAGTTTTCTCTGAACTCTTTTATGCCTGATTCAGATATCCGCGTATTTCTTCTCCGATTTATTGGTTTGGTTTGGCCAACTAGATTGATTTATCTTGCCATGGGAAGAGGTGCTTTGTGATGGGTTCGATCTTGCGGTGCTCAATCCAGTGACAGAAAGGGACATGACACGTATGCATCATTGCTATTAAGGGTAAAAAGATGGGGTTTATTCATGTGAGTTTATCTTGTCTACATCATGTCATCTTGCTTAATGCATTACTCCATTTTTCCATGAACTTAATGCACTAGATGCATGCTGGATAGCGGTCAATGTGTGGAGTAATAGTAGTAGATGCAGAATCGTTTCGGTCTACTAATCTTGGACGTGATGCCTTTATGTTTGATCATTTTTTTAGCCTTAGATGTTTGATCATTGCCTTGGATATCGTCATAATTATTTGCTTTTCTATCAATTGCTCAACAGTAATTTGTCTACCCACCTTATGTTATCTTCTTGAGAGAAGCCTCTAGTGAAAACTATGGCCCCCGGGTCTGTCTTTTATCATATAAATATTCTAAAGGTACCTTTCTGCAATTTTCTTTTATTTGTTTTATTTTGTATTTTTGTCAGATCTATCTATCAAAACCTATACAATTATTCTTGCTCGTAACCGTTGAGGGATTGACAACCCCTTTACGCGTTGGATTGCAAGTATTTATTGTTTTGTGCAGGAGCTATTTACATAGTGTTGCTTGCTTCTCCTACTGGATTGATAACCTTGGTTTCATAACTGAGGGAAATACTTACCCCTACTGTACTACATCATCCTCTCATCTTCGAGGAAATCCCAACGTAGCTCACAAGTAGCAGGAAGAATTTCTTGGCGCCGCTGCCGGGGATACATCATCAACATCTACCAAGTACATGGACATAAACTTTCATCTCCTTGCAATTTACTTTATTTTTCATGTACCTCTCGTTTTCATCTCCCCCACTTCTAAAAAGTTTTTACGAAAATACAAAAATATTTTCGTTTGCCTTTTTATTTGGGATAATTGATATGGTGCCCTGGAGGAAATATGCCCTAGAGGCAATAATAAAGTTATTATTTATTTCCTTATATCATGATAAATGTTTATTATTCATGCTAGAATTGTATTAACCGGAAACATCATATATGTGTGAATACATAGACAAACAGAGTGTCACTAGTATGCCTCTACTTGACTAGCTCGTTAGTCAAAGATGGTTATGTTTCCTAGCCATAGAAATGAGTTGTCATTTGATTAACGGGATCACATCATTAGGAGAATGATGTGATTGACTTGACCCATTCTGTTAGCTTAGCACTTGATCGTTTAGTATGTTGCTATTGCTTTCTTTATGACTTATACATGTTCCTATGACTATGAGATTATGCAACTCCCGTTTACTGGAGGAACACTTTGTGTGCTACCAAACGTCACAACGTAACTGGGTGATTATAAAGGTGCTCTACAGGTGTCTCCAAGGTACTTGTTGAGTAGGCGTATTTCGAGATCACTCCGATTGTTGGAGAGGTATGTATGGGCCCACTCGGTAATACACATCACTATAAGCCTTGCAAGCATTGTAACTAATGAGTTAGTTGCGGGATGATGTATTACGGAACGAGTAAAGAGACTTGCCGGTAACGAGATTGAACTAGGTATTGAGATACCGACGATCGAACCTCGGGCAAGTAACATACCGATGACAAAGGGAACAACATATGTTGTTATAAGGTTTGACCGATAAATATCTTCGTAGAATATGTGGGAGCCAATATGAGCATCCAGGTTCCGCTATTGGTTATTGACCGGAGACGTGTCCAGGTCATGTCTACATAGTTCTCGAACCGGTAGGGTCCGCACGCTTAAAGTTCGGTGACGACTGGTATTATGAGTTTTTGTGTTTTGATGTACCGAAGGTAGTTCGGAGTCCCAGATATGATCACGGACATGACGAGGAGTCTCGAAATGGTCGATACGTAAAGATCGATATATTGGACGACTATGTTCGGACACTGGAAAGGTTCCGGAAGGTTTCAGACATATACCGGAGTACCGGGGAGTTACCGGAACCCCCCGGGGAGTTAATTGGGCCTCATGGGCCTTAGTGGGAGAAGAGGAGGGGCGGCCAGGACAGCCGCGCGCCCCCTCCCCCTCTAGTCCGAATTGGACAAGGAAGGGGGAGGGGCGGCGCCCCCCTTTTTCCTTCTCCTCCTCTCTCCCTTCCTTCCCTTCTCCTACTCCAACAAGGAAAGGAGGAGTCCTACTCCCGGTGGGAGTAGGACTCCCCCCTTGGCGCCCCCTCCTTGGCCGGCCGCCTCTCCCCCCTTGCTCCTTTATATACGGGGGCAGGGGGGCACACTACAAAAAAGTGCACTTCCGTGATGATACGTGTTTGTCACAGTAGGTCACGTTTTCTGTCATGCATGTACATCCATGACAAATTTATGACAGAATCAAGATAGTCATACCTGTGCTGTCGTGGAAGTGTTCCATGACATTACCAAAATTATCATCACGGAAGTGTCCACTTCCATGACGATAAATCGCGCGTCACAGAAGTGCTTTCATCAAGGGTGACCGACACGTGGCATCCACCGTAACGGAACGCCGTTATGCTATCGGGTCCGGTTTTGGATCCGGTAACCCGTTAACAGCCCCGACCAATGGGGATTTTCCACGTGTAAAATCATCATTGGCTGGAGGAAACATGTGTCGGCTCACCGTTGGGACAGATGTCATCCACTCATTGGACCCAAAGCACCTATGATACGCCGACACGTGGCATGTCCCAACAGAGGCCCATTCGTGTGAAAAGGCCGACCCGTTTGACTTGGTCAAAAGGTGACGGGCCGGCCCAAGGCAAGCCTGTTAATGGCCTGTTCGCATATAGCCCATTTACAGCCCGCTAACCCAGGGCCCGTTTACGGCCTATCCGAATTAGGCCCAGTAGCGTCATCTGGGCCGTCCAATATAATTCCAGCCCATTTTAACTTCCGGCCCATGTATGGCCCATGACGTCTTTCGGCCCATATGAGGCCCTTAGTAACCCTCGGCCCCTTAACGGCCCGTGGTAAATCTGGCCCATAATGAATAGTGTTTCACTTTATACCCATTAACGGCCCATTATTCCGTTGGGCCGTTTCCAGCCCATGATATCTTTCGGCCTTCTCAGGGCCCATTTATTCTTGGGCTCATTTCCAGCATTCGGTTACTTACGGCCCGTTACTGTCATTTTCTGCTTGTGGGCCAAATTCAGCCCGTGGTTACAGTCGGCCCGTTTGCAGCCAGTTAATACGTTGGGCCGTTTTTATGTCAAAAAAAACCCGTTGGGCTATTTTCATAGAGTTATCAAATACGGCCAATAAACGGCCCGTTATTGTCAACGAATAGTACGGCCCATGATTGGCGAAATGATGATACGCCCCGTAGAAGGCCCATGGATCCTACGGCCCGTAAAAGGCCCATGGATCGTACGGCCCGTAGAAGGCCCATGGATCCTACGGCCCGTATAGAAGGCCAATGGATCCTACGGCCCGTAGAAGGCCCATGGATCATACGGCCCGCAGGAGTCCCATGGTTACAACAGTTCGTGTGTTGCCATGATTATTTTAGCCTAGTTTCCAAAAATAGGTTATTGTGGCCACTAGAAAAACACAGAAAAAGAACTGTAGTGACTACAAGCAAACAACTAAACAAGACAATAAGGAAATAAATAAGCAAGCAATTAACGCTAGCCTATTACCGCTATTACACATATTACATCCACTGGGCATCAAAGTTCGCCACCAGTGCAAATATAGGGAATAAAGCAGCATATTACATACACTGGCCGTCAAAATTGGCCACCAGTGCAAATAAACGCGGCAGCAAAACAAGAGCATAACTGAAACAACTTCATAAGAGCTCAAGAAACGTGGTATCCACCATGCTGGCAATAAGCTTAGCAAGCTTATTAGCTTTGTCCTGTTTGGCGCTAAAATCCTCCAACGCTTGCTGTTGCACCAGAAAGTATGCATCTGAATGCTCCAGGGACTTCCGCAGTCCTTCCGCTTCTTGTCGCAGCACAGCTGATCGATGTCTTTCAGCTTGTAGTTGAGACTCAAGAAACCGAACTGATTTAGACAGTGAGTTTGAATAGCTTGCGCAAGCGGTAGTGGCTAGTAACTCCAACACTAAACCAAGACAGGACTTTGGGGTTGTCTCACTGTCTTCAAGATAGTCTTCCTTAGCTGTTTTATCAGCTTTGTTGGAGACCAACAAGGATGTGTCACTATCCTGAACCTTATCTGCATTACTTCCTTTACCATTGCTTAATAAGGCACTCTTCCCCAATATTCTGTCAGGATTCTAAAAGAAGAAACAAGCAGACACATAACAGTTTAGCATGTACTAGTATATGAAACTCATTTCGGTGAACCGGTTCATTAGTAAGGTGGACAGGATTAAACTACCAAGTCTTCTATTGCCAAGTACTAGTACATAATAAAAGCATCAAACAAACATATGTCTATGTCCTATGGTCACTGCATTGTCTTGCCAAATCAAAATAGAGACACGGTTCAAATCATATCAGTTTAAGACAAAGCAGCAGTGAAAGAATACAAAGCGTGGGAAACTACACGCACAACAAGATTTCAGATGGGTCACGGGTCTACATGTACAACAACACTATTGGCTCTGTTATGATGCTAGTAATGTGCATGATATGAGAAGTCAACTTTATACACAATTGAAATTGAAATCAACAGAGCTATTGATAAGAGCAAGCCTGTTAAAGAAACATGCGTGAACATACCTGCTGTGCCATTGAAGTTTCGATTGGATCCTTCAATTTAAAATAAGTTTGTATGAGTAAATACAGTGATACAAGAGCAAAGCAGTATGCACGATAGCAATCATAGTTAAAAAAGGCACGCCTAAGCGAGCGCTTAAGCGCGCCTAGGCTCTAGGCGTTGGCGAAACGCATTGCGCATAACTACGCTTAATCTGTGCATAACTGCGGATAAGCATGCGCTTTGGTCAGTAAAGCGCAAGGCGGTGGCAAAACGCACAATTAACGCCTAGCGCTTTTTTGAACTATGATAGCAATGGAATCTTAAATTAGAACAGTTGTTCTTCAGGTTTAGGCACTTGTTCTACATGAACAGAGTACAGTAAGACGCAAGAATATAGTACTTAAAATAGAAAATGAGCTCATAGACCTTACCACATTCTTGGTTCGGGACCAGTACAGAACAAGGCGTTCCCAGTCATCGTCCAGTAAATGTGTCTCAGGAGAACGTAAGGGAATTTGATGAGTTTCTTTGCCGGTGAAGTACGTTTGCTTCAGGTAATTCAGATACTGCTATCAAGCATTCTTGAAGATAGCAGAGGTATTAGCACAGGTTACCTCATCCTGAGTTTCCAAATCGGTCCTTCTCTATAGAGAAAAATGGGAAAATTTGCTGTATTATAACCATCATGGAGGTAGGATGTATGGGACAAAGCAAAGTAATTGCCATGAATAACATTACTTACACATAACTCCTGGACAAACACCTGCAACTGGCATTTTCCTTCATCTTCAGTATAATATTTCCAAGATGGGAAGATACGCACATACGATTTAACAACATCAAATGCGATAGATGCTAAACTACGACTAGCTGGTTGTGCTTCCTCCACAGGAATAGGCGTACTAACTGGTGGAGTTGGAGTTCGCCGTGGTAGTACTAGCCCTTTGGGCACTGGAGCTGCCTTACTAACTGCTCTTGTTTGGGAGCTCTGTGGTGGAGATGGTGTTGTGTCAACAGGAACTGGGTTACTATCTGCTGGGGTTGGGGTTAGATTGGGTGAAGCTGGTTCTCTGTCCACTCGCAGTAGGGGTACAATCTGCGAGAGTTTGGGTTATGTGTGGTAGGGCTGGTTCTCGTGCATGTGCAACCGGGGTGCTATCTCCACCAAGAGATAGCACTGTTTTATTTGAAGACCGTGTTTTTAGTCCGCTAGATGCTGGCATCACCCGCTCCAATTCAAATGACTGATAAACAGGAAACATAGTTGAATGTACAGACATTGTATAAGAGACAAATGCAATAGATAGTGTGGAAAAAAGAGGGCATGAAATAGTTGACATGTATATTGTTTAACTAAAACGGATAGCATGACATAATTTCACATATATGATGTCTATCTAAACTGGATAACATAGCATAACATAATTCAAAGATATGATGAATAACTAAACAGGATCGCATGACATAATTCACCTACATGTTATCTAAGTAATCAGGATCGCATCATTTAATTCACATATGTGATTTATATTCTAAACATAGGGCATTAGATATGATGTCTGAACTAAGAACATGGTGTTGAATATTGTGTATATGATGTCTAATCTATGCAATGCAAGACACCATATGCATGATATGAGCAGTATAACCGTGCCAAGTTAAAGCATACACCTCGGTGGGGTAATAGGACTGGTCATCTGTCTCTGAATCCATCTCTGAGGAGCTATCGGGACCCAACAAGAGATCTGCTTCGACAGGTAGCACTGTCTGCGCTGAAGGCCTTGTTTTCACTCCAGATTTTGCAATCTCCCACCCAAATGGCTGATTCACAGGAAGAGTAGTTTAATGTACAAACATTGTCGACAAATGGAAATGTAATGAAGAAAAGGATGGGCAAGATATCATTCCAATATATGATGCCTGGTTAAACAGGATGGCATTGCACATTTCACGTATATTATGGCTGGCTAAAAGACATGAGACTGCACAATTCCCATATATGATATAGAAACTAAACAGGTGGCATTACAGAAATTAAAATTTTGGATCCATCTACATGTTCAGCATGACTGTGTACAATATCTGACATGCATACGAAAAAAATATGGTGAGATTATGTAAGGAGAGCATGCAGAAATTTAGAGTGATGGTAACAACCAGTGGATGGATCCAAAAATAATGATAGCAGGCTGATGATTGCTTTAATTTAATAAAAAGGTAGATGATGATTGCTTTACATTTGTTTCCCACCCAAGATGAACTACATAGGCATACCCTAGGTGAACCAGATATTAGACAGAGATACTATTCATTGCTTCCTCGATATGTGCCCCATAACTAATTTAGAACTCACGTTTGAACATTAATTTGGACCTGACTTAACTATCAAAACTAAAATTTACTGTGGAATCTGAATGTTACTGTCGAAATTGAATGCAATGGTAGCAGAGAGGCACTTGACATGTAGTTTAGGGAGGGCCTGCAGTTCATCTTCAACCTGCACCCCCCTGATCCGCCAGCTACCACCGGCCGAACCGCTGGCCCTAGCGCCGCCTCGCCGCCCCGAAACAACTCCCCACCGCCGGTCCACCGCCGCCCCGGCCAGCCCTATAGGCCCCCGCCCCCACCCTGAACCCTAAGATAGATAGTGGGGTACCTCTCCGGCGAGCCCCCGTCCCCGTTGCGGGTGATTCTTCCTTAACTCCGGCGAGCCCCCCCACCCCCTGAAAATCGACTGACCCAAAAGTAGATTCAGTCGACTAAAGTGTATCTAAATCGGAGCAGAGCAGCACCACGAGCGAGGGGGAGAGCAGCAGCAGCAGCGTGAGCGAGCGAGAGCCGGAGCAGCAGCAACTGGGCGAGCGATCGAGTGATCGAGCGAGAGCCGGAGCAGCAGCAGCTGGGCGAGCGAGCGAGCGAGAGCCAGAGCAGTAGCAGCAGATCCGGCTGGTATGGCCACCGCCACCGAAGGGGCCTCGCACTGGGGGAGAGCCGCCGTGGAGATGTCGCTGTGACGCCCCTGATTCAATCGTACACTAATCATACACGCAAACGTGTACGATCAAGATCAGGGACTCATGGGAAGATATCACAACACAACTCTAAAATAAAAATAAGTCATACAAGCATCATAATACAAGCCAGGGGCCTCGAGGGATAGAATAGAAGTGCTCGATCATAGACGTGTCAGCGGAAGCAACAATATCTGAGTACAGACATAAGTTAAACAAGTTTGCCTTAATAAGGCTAGCACAAACTGGGATACAGATCGAAAGAGGCGCACACCTCCTGCCTGGGATCCTCCTAAACTACTGCTGATCATCGTCAGCAGCCTGCACGTAGTAGTAGGCACCTCCGGTGTAGTAGGAGTCGTCGTCGATGGTGGCGTCAAGCTCCTGGGCTCCAACATCTGGTTGCGACAACCAGGTAGAATGGAAAGGGGAAAAAGAGGGAGAAAAGCAACCGTGAGTACTCATCCAAAGTACTCGCAAGCAAGGATCTACACTACATATGCATGGGTATCTGTATAAAGGGGCAATATCGGTGGACTGAACTGCAGAATGCCAGAATAAGAGGGGGGTAGCTAGTCCTGTCGAAGACTACGCTTCTGGCAGCCTCCATCTTGCAGCATGTGGAAGAGAGTAGATGGAAAGTTCACCAAGTATCATCGCATAGCATAATCCTACCCGGCAATCCTCCCCTCGTCGCCCTGTGTGAGAGCGATCACCGGGTTATATCTGGCACTTGGAAGGGTGTGTTTTATTAAGTATCCGGTTCTAGTTGTCATAAGGTCAAGGTACAACTCCGGGTCGCCTGTTACCGTGGACATGGCTATTCGAATAGATCAACTTCCCTGCAGGGGTGCACCACATTACCCGACAGGCTCAATCCCTTTGGCCGGGCACACTTTCCTGGGTCATGTCCGGCCTCGTGAGATCAACACATCGCAGCCCCACCTAGGCTCAACAGAGAGGTTAGCACGCCGGTCTAAATCCTATGCGCGCAGGGGTCTGGGCCCATCGCCCATTGCACACCTGCACGTTGCGTACGCGGCCGGAAGCAGACCTAGCCCCCTTAATACAAGCGCGAGCTTATGGTCCAATGCGGTGCGCGCCGCTTAGTCGCTGACGTCAAAAAGAGCTTCGGCTGATACCACGACGCTGGTTGCCCATATCTTGTCCCACGTGGCGGTTAGTGCGTATAAGGTCAACGACCCAACTCAGATCAAATACCAAGATATCGTTAAGCGTGTTATTTTGAAAGTAACCGCGGACGCCAACCAGGGCCAGGGCCACCTCTCTCCTAGGTGATCTCAACCCGCCCTGTCGCTCCGCCACAAAGTAACAGTCGGGGGCCATCGGGAATCCAGGCCCACCTCTACCGGGATGGAGCCACCTGCCCGTTCAGCCCCCATCTCCGAACAGTATCATAAGTAATGTAACAGTATAAAGTATATAGCATATGCCCGTGATCACCTCCCGAAGTGATCACGGCCCAGTAGTATAGCATGGCAGACGGACAAGAGTGTAGGGCCACTGATGGAACACTAGCATCCTATACTAAGCATTTAGGATTGCAGGCAAGGGTAACAACTATAGCAACAATGACAGGCTATGCAGCAGAATAGGATTAACCGAAAGTAGTAACATGCTACACTACTCTAATGCAAGCAGTAGAGAGAAGGAATAGGCGATATCTGGTGATCAAAGGGGGGGCTTGCCTGGTTGCTCTGGCAAGAAGGGGTCGTCAACAACGTAGTCGATCGGGGCAGCAGCAGCGGCGTCAGTCTCGTTGTCTACCAGAGAGAAGAGGGGGAAGAAACAATAAATATAATGCAAACATAAGCATGCCGATGCGTGACATGACAAGTAACGGTGCTAGGTGTGCCCTAACGCGGCAGTAGGTGATACCGGCGAAGGGGGGAAACATCCGGGAAAGTATCCCCGGTGTTTCGCGTTTTGGACAGATGAACCGGAGGGGGAAAGTTGCGTGTTATCTATGCTAGGGATGTGTGGCGAACGAACGGGCTATGTATCCAGATTCGTCTCGTCGTTCTGAGCAACTTTCAAGTACAAAGTTTTTTCATCTGAGCTACGGATTATTTTATATTAATTTTCAAAGTTTAAAACAATTTCTGGGTTATTTATTAATTTGAAAATAAAATGGTAAATGCTAGGTGCACCCAGCTCTGCGTACACAGAAGTGTACCAGACGCTGACATGTGCGCCAGGGGGTCCCTGTTGACCAGTCAACGTTTGACTGGTCAACAGGGGGTGGAGCCCCCTGTCATGGACTGTTACATTAACTAACTAGTTAATTTAGTCTAACTAGGTTATTAGGCTAATAGATTTTAATTAGTTTAATTAAACAGAATTAATTAAGTTAATTATTTATTTAATTAATTAATTGATATCTAATTTTATTTATTTATTTATTTTTATTTATTTTCATTTTTTTAACCGTTCCAGGGCGTGGGACCCGTCTGTCATAGGTACAGGGGGTCCATCGGGGCCACTGGTCAGCGACCCAGCGGGTGGCCCCGGGTGGTGCCACGTAGGCGGGTGCCGGAGAGAGCTCCGGCGAGCCGCTCCCATGGCGGCACATCGCCGGAGACGGCCGGAAACGCAACACAGGGGGTCTCCGGGCCTGCGGTTTGGACCTACAGGTGCGGTCCGGATCGCGCACGCGATGTTGACAACGGCCGGCGCCGGGGACGGCCAGAGCATCACCAGCTTTGAGCGAGGTGGATGGCCAATGCGGGCGAGGCCGAAGCCAGTGATGCGGGACGCGGGAGGGGGCGACGCCAGGGGCGCGGGCTTTGCGGGTGTGCGGACGCTGGAAGCGCGAGTTGGCGCGGAGCTGCAGCACGGGGTGGGGAGCAGCGCAGTACGGCGAGCACGCAGCGGCGGCCGGAGCTGGGCCACGCAGGCAGGGCGCCGCGACCGGGCGG